>NC_137605.1:21071665-21074165 GCF_963280865.1 Gymnoscopelus braueri
GAGAGAGAGAGAGAGAGAGAGAGAGAGAGAGAGAGAGAGAGAGAGAGAGAGAGAGAGAGAGAGAGAGATATTTGTGCCATATAGTTGATGCTTTATGGCAGTGGTTGTCAAAAATGTTTAATTTCAAGACCCCCATAACTTTGAGAGTTCCAATTTGGTTCCATTTGTACACTCTCAGAGTTACAGACCTGTAAGGGTCTATTTGGAACCCCCTCAAAGAACCCTGAGTGTCCCCAGAGACCACTTTGAGAACCACTGCTTATGGGTAAAAATCCTATTGTTAAACACATGCTGTAGGAAAAGCAATGAATCTGTCAAAATGCTGTTTAACTGAAGAACATTTACAGTTTACAGTAAGTGACAGGGCTAAATGGAGGCCAACATGATATATGTATGAGTTTGTTTGCTGTGTTTTTACCAGCGTCTTGCTGCTGTAAGCCTGACCCACGCTGGCAGCTCGTCTGTGGCGGCGAGGAGAGCTGGAGTTCCTCAAGAAACCCAACAACTCTGGAGTGTCCTGGAGAGAGGAGATCTGAGGGAGAGAGTGAGGAGAGAGAGAGAGAGAGAGAGAGAGAGAGAGAGAGAGAGAGAGAGAGAGAGAGAGAGAGTGAGAGAGCGCGAAGAGGAGAGAGAGAGAGAGAGAGAGAGAGAGAGAGGGGGGATGTTAATGATTACTATAACATGTATACTTCGGTACAACTCTACCACAGTTATTAACAAAACAATGGTTCTGAAATAATAATAATAATAATATAGTAATATTAAAGCTACATAATTGCTTGTTTATTGTTTTAACTAACCACAATTTATTCTCTCTCTCTCTCTCTCTCTCTCTCTCTCTCTCTCTCTCTCTCTCTCTCTCTCTCTCTCTCTCTCTCTCTCTCTCTCTCTCTCTCTCTCTCTCTCTCTGTCTCTCATATGTATATAAAAGACACAGCATCATAAAAGCTATTGCCAAGTATGAGGTTTGGGCATGGAACAGTTCATTGGTTCTGCACATAGTGCAAAGACCATTATTAACCCATTCAAGCTTGTAGATCTGCTATTTTTTTTTATAGGCGCTATAGAAATGCACCGTTTCTTACATGGTCATACAGTACAGGACTCACATTAAAGTGCAGTGGAACTTTGCAGAACAGAACACACATGTAGACATTACACTAATACAGACAGCAGACACATACTCACAGGATATCATATGTTATGGTGATGAATGTTTAGAGGGAAAAGCCATACAGGGACACCGACATCAGTTTTGTGTGAATATTTTGGCCTGAGGGTGGCACTAGAGGATACTGTATCTCAAGGGAAATATTGTGACTAGAAGGTAATATTTCAGTACTCTATGCGGGGCTAAATGGCAGTTACATTTTGCTTGCGGCGGGTACGGTGGTCAGAAAATAAATCATTGTGGGAGCGGGCATCAACGGGGCGAAAAAAGTCCTGCGAAGGGCTCTAGTTCCTAGTATAGAGCTCTTGGGAATCGGGTCTACTAAGTATAGGGTTTAAGTGGTCAGTATTTAAATGACAATTTACTACTGACAATTAATTTAAAATTAATTTAAAACTCTTTTTCTCCCCCAGACTTTTTTCAGTAAATTAGATAGCACGATCTCTGAGTTAATCTGGGATAAGAAAGTGCCGAGGTTGAAGTTCGACATTTTCTGTCAAGTGGATCTGCGATGCGAAGTGGGCGCTACGTCACGCTAGATGTGAGAGCCGCGCAGCGGCTCGAACTTCTAGTTCTTTCAATTTGTCCGGAATTTGAATCCATCTCTAATTGGGGATACGGATACGTGAGGTCTGGTGGATCACTAATATGATGAGCTTGCTGTGGCGGGGGTGTTGTACTGTATGGCGGATTTTAAATGTGGCATAGATATGTATTGTTTTGACTGATGTTTTTGTAATTTGTTTTGTTTTGTGTCTTGATTGGTCTGTGTTTATCTGTTTATAGTGTTTTTTATATCTTTTTTTAAATGTGCCTTTGATTTTGAATGCTTCGGTAGAAAAACCAATAAACAAAGTTTAAAAATAATAATAATAATAATAATAATTTAAAATTAATCATTTTATCATATCTATCCTACATTACCTTACACTCCAAGTGGTCTTTTCAGTTTGTTTGACTAATGCAGGGTTCGTCGGACCCTTCGAGTTGAAAACACCCTCATCTATTCAAGTCTTCACCAACGCCTATGAGCCTACCAGAGGTATTCCTCAGCCACCACAAGCAACTGCTGCGGTTCTCGGCTGGTTTCACACTCGCAACCTCAAGGCGTTTATTTAACACTTCTGTTCAATGGAGCGCCTTGCCCACAGGAACCACATTGGTTCTAAGTCAACAAGCAACAGTCAAAAGATCACTTTGGGTCTCAAAGAGTTGCTGATAGATCAATGATGTAGCAAATTTGCTGTGCACAGCCGTAGGTTTAGCTGATCATGATGGTGGACAGTGATATTTGATTACTACCCGTGGCAGGGCAAATCACTCCTGTCT
>NC_137605.1:21079165-21081665 GCF_963280865.1 Gymnoscopelus braueri
GTGTGTGTGTGTGTGTGTGTGTGTGTGTGCGCGCGCGCGCACACACGTGCAAGTGTGTTTCTGTGGCCCTGTTGTGCCCTGGTCTACTTCTGTTTCCCTCCTCTTTCATCCACGACAGTCTTCTATGAGTTGTGACCTATAAACCACACCAAACACAACTAACATCCTGTGTGTTAATTTAATCTCTAGTTTGAGGCTGGTAAACTGGTGCACTTGATTGATAACTACCCAGTGTTTTCTCTGAGCGCTGCGCGTGACTCACAATCAACCATAAAACAAATATTATTACATCCCTCTTCCCCTTTATTTGGAGAACAATGTATAAACTGTGTACAGCACACAGACTGATAATAAAATGGTGAAATACAACGCAATAAAAGCACAATTGTTCTTGTAGTGGGTCGTCTCTTTTCATTAGCACCAGCTGTACCAATTGCACAGCTGTGTGGTAACATTTCAAACCCATCAATTGTGCTGTTGATAAACATGTAAACACACAATATTGATTGGTGCATGAGTTGAACCGCTCTGACTGAAGAGAACAATGGGGACTGTGCAATGCACCAGAGCGTCGCCATCGAGAGGGAACAGTCCCAAGCTCACAACACACCACAATGTGACATGTTGTGAGCTTGTAGATCTACTATGTTCACTACTTCTTAAAAGTTCTTTTTTTTAATATATAAGTTCTTTTGAAAAGATTTACTCGCATCCAATATAAATGGGTCCGAACCCAAAAATAGTAAACCGTGCTCTACAGAAATGTTTTCCCTCGTGCTGGGTCACATCATGTGTACTGGGAGCTGCCCAGTACAACCACTGTCTTCTACTGTTGACCACCGGATTGGCAGCTCCACTGGTGCAACCAGCAGAGTTAGGGTGGTTAGGGGAGGGAAACCAGTACCTCATAGGAGTTAGGGTGGTTAGGGGAGGGAAACCAGTACCTCATAGGAGTTAGTGTAGTTAGGAGAGGGAAACCAGTACCTCATAGATGTGCGTCACTTGTGGTCCAACATCATCTTCTTTGACTGGTTTCTCTTTGGGCTCCCAGCGACGCAGCGGCAGCACCACCTGGGATGGATGTGACACCCTGCACACAAGAGATTGACAGCTACTATTATTACATTACTGCTATAAGTATACTGTATTATATATTGATGATTATGTATACAGCAATATACAAAAGTATAGTAAGGCGTTCTACTGACTCAAACTGACACGTATGTACGCAACATTCTGTCCTCTTACTCGCCGCTCTCAAGTGGTGGAAAAAGTACTCAAATTCTTTACTTAAGTAAAAGTACCAATACTGCAAAATAAAAATACTCTGTTACAAGTAAAAGTCCAGAATTCAAAATTTACTTGAGTAAAAGTACAAAAGTATTGGCATCAAAATGTACTTAAAGTATCAAAAGTAAAAGTACTAAATATTTGAAAATAGCCGATCTACAAGCTCACAACGCGTCGCGCTGCGACGCGTTGTGAGCTTGTAGATCGGCTATTTTCAAATAGCCTATGTATAAAATAGGGCTAAAGGGGTAAATGTATGTTTTATATAATAATGTATATCTGAAAAGTAACTAGTAACTAAAGTTGTCAAATAATTGTAGTGGAGTAAAAGTACTGTATTTGCCTCTGAGATGTAGTGGAGTAGAAGTAAAAGTATTGGAATTTGGAAATACTCAAATAAAGTACAAATACCTCAATTTTACTTAAGTACAGTACTTAAGTAAATGTACTTAGTTACTTTCCACCACTGCCGCTCTCACATCATTTCCTATGCGGTACGGAATAGATCTTTGTCTGTTTGTGTGTACAACCGACTAGACCCAAACCCACGCTGGGCACACTTTGAAGTGATCGTAACTTGTTAGTACGCGTGTGCGCACGCGCATGCGTGTGCATGTGTGTTAGTTGGGGTGGGAGCGGGGCTTCACGCACGCACGTGTGTGTCAGACGGACAGAGCCAGCCCCATGTGCACATCATTAGCTCCAATCTATTCTTGGAAAGCCCGTTTGATGTTCTTCGTCCCGTCGTCCTGACATGTAAACAGGCGAGATCTAAACGTAATGGCAGTCACGACATTGTATGACAACAAAGTCCCACCAGACTGGAGACGGCAGAAACCTGATCATCTGTATCTGGGACCTGATCGTCTGATTTGATCTCTTTATCTCTCAAGCGCTTTCGTAGGTCATGACCCAGA
This sequence comes from Gymnoscopelus braueri, assembly GCF_963280865.1. NCBI lineage: Eukaryota > Metazoa > Chordata > Actinopteri > Myctophiformes > Myctophidae > Gymnoscopelus > Gymnoscopelus braueri. Next base: position 21,081,373 of record NC_137605.1, read on the forward strand.
AGTGTGTCACGAGATGTTTTGGGGCGGAATGCCAAAAGTGTGTGACTAGACTAGATCAGTTGTTCTCAAAGTGGGGTCTAGGGACCCTCAGGGTAGCTTGGGGGGGTTCTAAATGGATGGTGGTTAATCACTACAGCTGCCTCTGGTTGTGACGTTCCTCTCTTGTTGTATATAACACGCCTCCTTCATTGTAATGTATCAGACCTGATGAAGACCCACAGTGGTCGAAACGTTTGTTTGAAACAACGTATTTTCTACTGGGAGCTACAGTGTGCAAACTTCCCTTTACTTCC
>NC_137605.1:21089165-21104165 GCF_963280865.1 Gymnoscopelus braueri
TTTTTATTTTTGTATTTTATTAGAATACATTTTTTTAATAAACAACAGAAGTTGTTCATTTAGTCTGTAAGTTATGAATTCATACACAGTAAAAGTCTTAGTGTTAATATAATTGAAATGAGTGTACAAATAGAACCAAATGGACCCGTCATGTGTACAGAACACTTTTCAGAGTTAAATCAACAATGAGGATTTTACAATGTAGGCTGCAGAAAAGAGAAAAAAAACAACTGCTAATGTTGAAAATGCAAAGTCAGACTTTTGGGGAGAAAGGATGCAATTACTGGGGGCGAGAGAAAAAAAGTAACTAACTAAGTAATAAGTAACTAGTTACTTTTGGCAGGGAGTAATAAGTAAAGTAACTACATTACTTTTTAAACAAGTAATATGTAATAAGTAACATATTACTCTGTTGTAGTAACTATTCCAACACTGTTAGGGAATAGATGTAGTCGATAGGAAAGGGTTCAAAGATGATCTGAAACAGTGTGAATGCCTGCAAGTTTGTGTATGTCTCTGTGTTTGCATGTATTGCATGTGCGTCCATCTCACGTGTGTGTGTGTGTGTGTGTGTGTGTGTGTGTGTGTGTGTGTGTGTGTGTGTGTGTGTGTGTGTGTGTGTGTGTGTGTGTGTGTGTGTGTGTGTGTGTGTGTGTGTGTGTGTGTGTGTGTGTGTGTGTGTGTGTGTGTGTGTGTGTGTGTCTTACCTCTGTCCCAGCCACCATTGGGTTCCCTAAGTCACACACCACCAGTCTGGTCTCATTCACCATCCTGTACTCGCAGTTCAACTTGGACAGAGACTGGAAGAGAAGAGGAGAGGAGAGGTTATTGCAAGAGGAGAGGTTATTACAGTTTCACATTTAGTTTATTGTATTTTTACCGCATTTTGACTTTTTGTTTTTGTAATAGGCCGCAGGACAGACGACAGCCAAGAGCCAAGGTTTCGGGTAAAAAAAAAACACACTTTATTTCCTTGCGGCTACACAGACTCACATACAATGCTTAGCCATGCTGTGGTACTGGATGGAAATATACTGTATAAGTACAGAGGAAACTCTTGCAGGGGAAAGCAGATGTTAGGTCCTGTCCGAACAGATGCTCTCCCTGAATGTGTGTGGGGATGACTGAGTTATCCTGTGTGCATTAATTACCTCAATGCACAACAGGTGTTTAGCCTCACCGTTTTCAGTTTCAGATTTAATTAGTTTTTAAAGCAGGTTTGCAGGTTTAGTTTAGTTTTCATATCTTGAAAGGTCTTGTAACTTTGTTATTTCTATTTAAATATGGTAACGTTAGAGAGGAGAGGAGAGGAGAGGAGAACAGAAGAGAGAGTGATTAGGATGACACAGATAAGAGAAAGAAAAGGAAAATGGACAGCAGAGAAAGAACAGAGGAGAGGTTAGAGTGAAGAAGCAGGGGAAGGGGGAGAAATGCCATCCCAAGGAGGAGGAGGGGGGGGGGGCAGAGGGCAAGAGGAAGAGAGGAGAAGAAGGAGGGTGGAGGAGAGGAAGAGGGTGATGAATGCTTTGACAGAGACAGCCTCATCAATCAAATAGCCCCATTACACAGTCATTAGCACACACGCACGTGCATTATGTGTGTGTCGCGCGCACACACACACACACACACACACACACACACACACACACACACACACACACACACACACACACACACACACACACACACACACACACACACACACACACACACACACACACACACACACACACACACACACACATCCTCTCTCTCTCTCTTCTGCCTATCTCTTTGACCCCATCCATTTCCCTGGTCACTAATGTAGCTTGTAAATCATAATAGAGCTGGCTGGGCCGCTGCCAGCAAAGCGTGAGTCCTGATAGCGTCTGTCTTAATCACACAAACAAACACACGACACAGCCGCCGCATGGCAGCATGGCAGGATGTACTGGAACAGTACACTAAATACAGTCTCAAATGACTCACTTCCTCACTTCAACACGTTCAGCCTTGGAGTTGAAGTACGGTGCATTTGTTTACTACTGTCTTACACGTGTTGCTGTCTCGCCATTTCTTCTTTCTGTACATTTCTTTGTTTTGGTTTTGGCCACTTTCATCCCTATTTTGGGCATGTCATATATGTGAGAATTTGAAAGAAGTTTTAAAAAGTTACATTTTTTTTATTCACATGATCTATCATGATCAAATATAGCAGATCTACTGATTTCACTATTTGTTGTATGATGAAGTATGTAGGACTTAAGTACTAGTCTTTGAAAACTTTTTTTGTCGGACAGTGTGATACCAATAAAATATATTTTGTCATTATTCCTCTCTACCTAAATTTCCCCAGCGAGTCTGGGGATTAAAACCAGCAACCCTACAGTCACCTGTAGCCTGCTCCTCTATAAGACCACTGCTCTCTCTCTCTCTAGTTGCTAATGTACGTAGTTCTGTAGAGAGAGGTTTAAGTGGCTCTCAACCTCCATTTAATTGTCTTGATCGAGGGCACAATGACGGTAGTTTTTGTGAGAGGGGAGGTTATTTGTCGCTCAATTTCCCCAATTCCCACGCGGATATTCCCAGCTGGTCCGGGGATCCGAACTGGTGACCTTGCACAACCCCCGCACAACGCAGCTGCAGGGCCAGATGTAGTAATGTATCTATATAAGTTAATGATGTGTTCATGTAGACAGAGCACACCTGTTAACATTGCGTGCTATCCGCAGGATAGATCAAATAAACTCAACCACAACATGCCTTTGAATTTCATAGGTTTAAAATCTTTTAATACGTACAGTTTAGTGTAGGTTGTGTTCTAACCCAGTTATTTTGAGGAACTCTCATCTCGGTTCACAATCAGTGTCCTACTGTATGTACAGTATGAGGCTCGTGAGGCGTGAGCGAGAGCGCCGCACCGAACAGCCGACGGCGTCCCACGCCCACAACTCAATCACAGCAATTGGGGGTGGGGTTTTAACCCATTAAAACCGGGAAAGCACATGTGTTATTTTAGATTTTAGCTACATATATAGCAACATAAGTTTTTCACTCTTAGGATTTCGAACAGTGGTTCTCAAAAATAGCAGCTCAGCTTGTACATCTACTATTTTTGAACATTTTTGAAAAATCTTGAAAGTGTTTGATTATAGTGCTTAGTGTATAGTGTTTAATTATTTTAATCATCTAGATTTTTTTTAACACAAATCTTCTCTTCTGGGGGTCCCTGGCACCAAACATTTTCAGATAGGGGTCCGCGGCCATAAATATCAATTTGGGGGTTCTTGACACAAAAAAAGTTGAGAACTACTGATTTAGAAGGCATTTGTAGAACCTCAGGTCTTAATGGGTTAGGGACAATTGGTTTGGGAATCTCTTACAGACAAAAGAAACCAAGGAATATCTATTTAAAGAAGGAGAGGTCACAGTACACATTCTAAGGCTTCTTCCTCTGCACTGGGATGCAAACTGCAGCCCAAAGTTTGATGGAATGCATTTTTACACGCAAGTGCCGTGACTTCTTCACCCATGGCGTATTATGAGCGGTCGGGTTCTTTTGCAACCTGCCTTGCCTTGCCTTGCATAACTAATAGACAACCATATATTCATATTGACAGAAGAAGTAATGCAACTATATTACTTCTTCTGTGTTCATTTGGACAGATGTAATGTAACTTTTACCTCTACTTTTTAACTCTTTCAAATCAAAGCTAAAGACCTCGTCAAAACGTGTTGGTCATCTCTGTTGCCTTGCTCAAGAATAAATCAATTCATTTTTCACCTGAAGACGAAGTGCCTCAGTATTTATCTCCCTATACAGTCTTCATCACCACAAGCAGAATTTTGTTTTGTTTTTTGTTTTGTTTTGCCTCTAAAGACCTTTCCGTTTGCTGCTTGCGTTTTCGGTAAATGTTAGCTGCACAATAGGTACGCTAGGGTTGAAGAAGTGGCTAACTACTGTAGTTAGACATGTGTTCATATGGACTGATGCAGTAATGTGCTATAGTTAGTGGTGTGTTCATAAGGACATGTGGAAGGTGCTTCAGTGATGAGCACACATCTGTTTTAAAGCCATCTCTATTTTCAGCATCCACCCTATTGGCACCGCACATCAAACAATGAGCACTGATCTCAAACATATGTGAATAGGATGTTTGTGTGTGTGTGTAGGTGTGTGTGTGGATGAACGTGTGCGTGGCAGTGTCCTACGTGGGTGGGTGTGTGTGTGTGTGTGTGTGTGTGTGTGTGTGTGTGTGTGTGTGTGTGTGTGTGTGTGTGTGTGTGTGTGTGTGTGTGTGTGTGTGTGTGTGTGTGTGTGTGTGTGCGTGTGTGTGTGTGTGTGTTTATGCGTGCATAATAAGCGGATATACATATTGTTGCTGTCGGGCAGAAACCTTGTGCGTCCTAACCGTTACTTTTCAGGAAATATGGGGAAAAGAAACTGTGTTCCAATGGATCCAATGCATGTTATTATTTAGTCAAAAGCTCTTGGTAATACTTTTGATTAGTTAAATATTTATAAAAACCCAAAGACAGACTTAACCACTTTCAACCTGTTGTCGTCACTATTTTGGGCGAAAATAGCAGCTCTACAAGCTCACGTGTCACATGCGTTCTCAGATTGTAGATCTGATATCTCTGCTACTTTCATGTGACATTGTCATACCATGAAGTATAAAATAAGGCGTTGATTTGTGAAAAAATTTTAAAGATGAAATATGGAGATACAAGGTTTCTGCCCGACAGCAACGATATGTTAGCCTGTATGCCTGCTCAAGAGTGTGTGTGCGTGTGTGTGTGTGTGTGTGTGTGTGTGTGTGTGTGTGTGTGTGTGTGTGTGTGTGTGTGTGTGTGTGTGTGGTGGTCTGTGTATCCATGTGTGTGTGTGTGTGTGTGTTATAATATGTGCACTCACCTCCACCCTGCGTTCCACACCTATATAGTCGGCCTCTGGGGGCAGCAGAGTGTGTAGCTCTGTCTCGTACGCCCCCTCGCCTCTGTTCACCACACTGATGGTCAACATCAACAAGTTATCATCACCTATCACCAACTCTGAACGGTCCCTGAGAGACACACAGACAGAGACACACAGACAGAGAGAGAGAGAGAGAGAGAGAGAGAGAGAGAGAGAGAGAGAGAGAGAGAGAGAGAGAGAGAGAGAGAGAGAGAGAGAGAGAGAGTAATGATTCAGTCAGAAAGTCTCTGAAGAAGTGATCATTGGTGAAGCTATGACAGCAGACAGGATAAATATTTATCTCTCCTTCACTATTTCACACATAATTTTATTTATCAATAAATCACTCTTCCAGCTGAATGGAGCTTAAATTGTATTTCTTGTAATTCGAGGACACTTTATCACAGTCGTCATTTCATCTCAGATTCTCTGATCAAAACAATACAAAAAATAAATAATCATTTTTCTGGAGTCGCATGCTTTCTAGTGGCAATGGTATGTACTGTATGTATATACATATACATATATGTTTGTGTGTGTGTGTGTGTGTGTGTGTGTGTGTGTGTGTGTGTGTGTGTGTGTCTCAAAAATCCGTACTTGGCTTACCGATAACAAACTGTCACTACACCTTGGGAAAACTGAATCCATTCTCTTTGGGACCAAACATTCCCTCAGACAGATGGATGTAAATGATTTCAAGGTCAAAGTCGATGACACAATTATCTCTAGCAAAGAAGAGATTACCTATTTGGGTTGTGTACTTGACAAATACCTGACAGGTGATAGCATGGCTACAAAGGTGGTCAAAAGAGTAAACCAGAGAACCAAATTTATGGGCAGAGTTTCCTCTTTTGTCAACCCTCAGGCCCTCAGGACCCTCTCTGGGGCCCTGATTCAACCACTTTTTGACTATGCTTGCACCTCCTGGTACTCCAACACCTCAGTGTCACTGAAGACTAAGCTTCAAACCTCCCAAAACAAACTGATTCGGCTACTCCTCGGATTGGGGCCCATGACCCACCTTTCTCCCACCCATTTTGCCAGCCTAGGCTGGCTCAGGGTGGAAGACAGGGTTAAACAACTAAAAATGGGACTGGCCTTCAAAATTGTAAATGCAAATTTGCCCGATATGCCCCCAATTCCCGCATATCTGAGTAAATACCTCCAAAAGGTTAGCGACACCCACAGTCACAATACCAGAGGGAGCGTTAACAACAATTTGGTACCACCCACCCATAAATCAAACATGGGCAAATTCTCCTTCTACAGCACTGCCACCCAGGATTGGAATAGTCTAACTCCATCCCTCAAAAAATGCAGTTCGCTGGGCTCATTTAAAAGAGCCTTAAAAAATCACCTTTCAGGAGGCCAAAGGTGGAGGTAGTACCATTTTCCCGTTAGACAGCAGACCCCCCCCCCCCCTGTTCTTGTACATATTTTTTTCCCCCTCTTTTTTATTTTTTTGGTTGTACATAGTGTTATATATTGTTTTTGGCTGTTTATTTTGTAATGATATTTGAACTGTGGTGCCACTATATATGCCTATGAATTAAATACCAAGGCCCTCATTGGAAACAAGTCCGCAAGGACTTTTATGAACGGACCTGTTAGACAAAGTATTTTAAATGTAACTGTGCTGTTTTACATTTTTTGCCTAATAAAATATTCAATCAATCAATCAATGTGTGTGTGTGTGTGTGTGTGTGTGTGTGTGTGTGTGTGTGTGTGTGTGTGTGTGTGTGAACATGTGTGTTCAGTTTGACATGTTTCCTGGTTCCTGTCCAAGCTTCCACCCAATGGAATGCAATACCCCTGACCCCAACACTAACCTACACAGACGACATGTGTGTGCGTGTGCGTGTGCGTGCTCGCGCGTGTGTGTGTGTCAGTCAGCAGAAGGTGACAGGGTGTTTGTGTAGTGCTACCATGGAGACATCATGCAGCTGGAAACACTAGAGGCTATAACACACACAACACACACACACACACACACACACACACACACACACACACACACACACACACACACACACACACACACACACACACACACACACACACACACACACACACACACACACACACACACACAGGTCTCTAATGTAAGCATCTTGAGAATAAACTTTGCTCCTAGTGTGAGGATAAACAGACGTTCTCTTGTTCTTTAGGGGTGTGTGTGTTTTTAAGTGTGTGTGTTTTGTTTTGATTTGATAATCATATATATTGTAATGTAATGTAAACCACTGTGGTGATATTGTTTGACAGTCAATTTCATGACAGTCACGCCAATTAAGCATCATTTAATTAAGCTGTGTTTTAAAACACTCTCTACTTTGCGTCCCTATTTTGGGCAGGTCATTATGTAGGCGAAATTGTACAAAAAAAGTCAAAAACGTTCAAAGTATTTCAAAAAGTTGCTTAAATAGCCGATGTACAAACTCACATGAGCTTGTAGATCGGCTATTTTCACTATTCGTCAAACAATCAAGTAGATATAGGGTTAAGTTGTTATGGTGTGTTGGAGCATTTGTGTGCATGCATGTGTGTGAGAGAGAGCATGTGTGTGTGTGTGTGTGTGTGTGTGTGTGTGTGTGTGTGTGTGTGTGTGTGTGTGTGTGTGTGTGTGTGTGTGTGTGTGTGTGTGTGTGTGTGTGTGTGTGTGTGTGTGTGTGTGTGTGTGTGAGAGAGAGAGAGAGAGAGTGAGAGAGAGAGAGAGAGAGGGAGAGAGAGAGAGAGAGAGAGAGAGAGAGAGAGAGAGAGAGAGAGAGAGAGAGAGAGAGAGAGAGAGAGAGAGAGAGAGAGCATTAGTGTGTTGTGTCTCACATGCTAGCAGAGAGCTGTAGGTCAGGTATACAGTTGTTGTCCTCTCCACAGTCCAACAGGATGTAGGCCTGAGAAGACACACAATCACACCTTATTGTAACACAGTATCAGATCAGATCAGTGCTGCTTATATCACATACCCAGCCTGTATTTGCCCTGGGTAAGAGGGCTGATAAAAGGACCCCTCTGAAGTCTAGAACTTTGGCCGTGGAGCTCAGTGGGATTAGATTAAGGCAGTGGTTTTCACATTTTGGGGCTCACCAAAGGACAAGTCAAAATCTCAAAGCACACCTATAGTGGTGCAGAGGTTGGAAAAGTGGTTAGAATATCCTTTTTAATAGGGCATATAATTTGTCTCTGTATTGGGAAATAAGTGCACATAATGTACTGATATAGTAACATTTTGTAGAGTTGTATATACGGTATAGCAATAATGTGTGGTTGTCACAAAATCCCAGGGCACACCTGGACTAGTCTCATGGCACACCGTTTGGAAACCACTGGATTAAGCAACTCACCATGTCAAACATGAACTAAACTCTACCGTAATAATGGCTGCTGCAGATAGTGTGGCAGAATTCTCCACTGAGGAGACACTGGTGATTATGCGGGCACAAAGGAATCAAAATAGTGGAAAACAGTGATCTTTGACGGTTCACAGAATGGCTGTGTACTGGCAAGGCTGGCAGCCAGCAGCACATGCTGTTTACTGACCTACTTGCTTCCACTCTTTTTTTTCACTTTCTTTCATTCTTTCTTTCTTTCTTACTCCCCAATTTAGTCATTGACAATTCCCCCACAATGTGTGCAGGTCCTGTCACTGCCAACCCCTACTGTTTGTTCTCAGGGAGGGTGTACACAACCAGGTGTCTCCTCCGATACATGTGACGTCGCCAGCCGCTTCTTTTCACCTGTCGGTGAGAAGGTTCACCGGGAGGGCTTAGCACATGCGGAGGAACACACTATCCCTCCCACACAGTTCCGCTCCCTGCTGAACACGCACCCCGGCCAGGAGTAGTTGGCGCAGCGAAAGAGATCGCGTGCTTCCCATGCTGGCTTCCCACCCACGAACGCGGCCAACTGTGGTCATTGGAGCATCCAAGCCGGAGGCACCGTGGAGGAATCGAACCCCATTCTCAACGGTGGTGGTGGGCAGGAAATTAACCCCAGCGCCACCCGGACGCCCGCACATGCTGTTTTCAATCAACTCCCTCCCTGCGCTGTTGGGAAATCCCAGAGAGAATACCTTTTCGTTCGCCAGGGCGGCTTTCCACAGCGGAACATGGAATCTTGGACGTTGTTCAAGTTCTACTTAAGCCACACAGCAGCTTTTGACAGAACGTCCACCCGACTTGGCAGAGTCGGGGTCCAGTAACGAGAAGCCATGGAAGTACAGACGTGTGACAGCTATTGATTATAGTGATGAGGGCTAATGTTAAACTAACATTGAATTACGTGGATTCATATTCTAATTATAAACTAACTACATGATATCATCCAACCTTGGGGCACACTGCCTGTCTTCGGGTGGATAAACTCTAACAATGAATGCTTGGATGTTAGTCTATACGTATTACTTTGATTTAATTGTTGTATATTGTAATTTAGTGTGAACTGCTTTGTTCATATGTTGTCATTTCATTTTGAACAGTTACACCTCTATAACCATGTTTGAAGGGGATCACCAGCACGCTATTATTGCATACCATTGTGCTTGCGTGCGCGCGCGCGGACACACACACACACACACACACACACACACACACACACACACACACACACACACACACACACACTGGGCGTTTTTGTGCGTTTTTTTTTTACTTTATTTCGGTTTTAGGGTTAGGGTTACGTTAGGGTTATGTTATTTAATTCTTATTTTTGTCATTTTTTATCTATTTTTATTTATAAAATAATTAAATAAAAAAATTACATTTCCTAAATTCTTTTTTTGTGTAAAATCGATTGGGTGGGCCAGCTTTCTATGTGAGTGGGCCCACCCAGGCCCACCCATGGCTGCGCCCCTGACACACACACACACACACACACACACACACACACACACACACACACACACACACACACACACACACACACACACACACACACACACACACACACACACACACACACACACACACACACGCACACACACACACACACACACACACGCACACACACACACAAACACACCTGTTCCTGGAGGAAGGTACTGCTGTAGTGGTTAAGCACAGGTGGGAGGTCCATAGACTCAGTGGGAGGAGCCAAGCTGTAGTTGAGAGCCAATGAGATGGGAGTTAACTTGTCCCTGAATTCATCCTCTTCCTGGTGAGAGAAGAGAAACATCTCATTGAGATATACCATGAAATTAGCAATTAACCGAAAAATATATCAAAACCAACATTTACAACCAATAACCGACGTATTCTTGCTCAGGTAGTTTAATAGAATGATCAAGAAGCAGGTTGTACTTTATATATCAACGAATCGACACAAAACAATTCTAATGGATCTTTTATAATTGATATAAATGGATTAGTCTGATTGACCACTGAAGCCCTGACTTTGTTGTACAATTGTGGCATGCAAATATAGTCAATCTACAAGCTCACAAAGCGTTGCATAGTGAAGCCTTGTGAGCTTATAGATCTGGTATTTTCAGGTTTTTATTTTTAATAATCGTTCACAAATCATAAGCGAGGCAAAAGCTGATAACTAGCTAGAATGTATACATATACCAGGTCAAATCTATGGTATGTATTATGCTGTCTTATCTTATCGTATACCATTTTATTCCATTTTATACTGCAGCACCAAAGAATAACAGACCACCTAGCCATACAGTACACGCCATTCTGATTATTGGATAAGAGACATGTCATGTGGGGATACATCAATTGTCTGTAAACACTGATAGTGAAAACAAACGGAACAGATGTGCACACTTTTGTTCACAGCTACTAAATATCAATGTGCACACAATGCTGTATTTCAAATCCATGGAAGTAGTCCAGTTGATAATTAGTGACAAAAGGATGACAATAAAACATGACTTACTGTACAGTAGCCGAACGAATTAATGAGAACCATGGAGGATTTAACAATCATATTTTTTGGCAATTATGGACACTTTTCAGGGGGCGGTGGGAGTAGGAGGGTGTGTGGGTGTCATATACGGTAAAGGGAAATGGAAAGGGAGACCTTTGTGAGTTCCGTGGGGGACAATCAGTTTCAGCTTTACCCAGCTGATGGCTGCTCAGATGGTTATGACAGGCACTCGGGTAAAGATTTACCATGCATGATTGTTGCAGGATTACAGTAATGTTAAGTGCCTGCATGTTGTTTTGGTTGAGACAGAGAGTTGGACCTGTGGCTTGTATTGCAGATCGGAAGAGATTTATATGATATGTTGAACTGTTATTGAGAGAGTTTAATAAAAGACCATTATTGAAGTAAACAAGCCTCTGTCCATCATCTTTTATAGGGGGGGTTACATCACAGCACGGAAATCAGTGAAATAAATGCCAAAGTGGGCGACTGGCTTTAGTGTAAAAGAAAAACATAACCTCTTGGGAAAAGTATGGGTTTTAGCCAGATGCCAGAGGTGAAACATAAAGACGATTGATTTAATAATGTCTCCTCTATTGAAACAATGGCTCCCTTTTAAAGTCTGTGCCTGTGCTTGGTGTGGCAATAAAACAGCATCACATTCCGTTTAACATTATTATCTTCTCTTTAAAATGACATTCCAAATCATATCCATACACTATGGAGCACAGAGCCATGTTTTGGTAAATGCGAAGTGTCGATCCATGGAAAGGAGACAGCCAGGTTTGGAATAAATCTGAGCCAGAACTTGTAGATCGTCAATCTTTGGCTAGGGTTAGATACAGTTTCCCATTTGACAGAACTGTATGTCTGTTCTCAGTCTTTTTCTGCTGCAGGTACTACTCATGTGCATGTGAATCTGAATGTGCATGCACGCGTGCGTGTATACAGTACTGTATGTGTGTATGTGTGTGTGTGTGTGTGTGTGTGTGTGTGTATGTGTATGTGTATGTGTATGTGTATGTGTATGTGTGTGTGTGCGTGTGCGTGTGCGTGTGCGACTGTGCGTGTGTGTGTGTGTGCGTGCGTGCGTGCGTGCGTGCGTGCGTGCGTGCGTGCGTGTGTGTATGTACCCTCAGGTATACGGTGTAGCTCAGGCAGTAACGTGGACGGCCGTGTCCCAGCCTGAGGACCCCGATGCGCTGAGGCTGCTGCGTGTCCAGGAAGAGGATCCTCTTAACCCCGCCCCTGTTGCCTTTCAACCAATCCAAATGCAGCTCTGCCCTCAGGTCTTTGCAGAGGAGGGAAGGATGGAGAGATAAGGAGGGAGAGGAGAGAGGGAGAGAGAGAACCAGAGGAAGGATAGCAGACGTCAGTAAGACAGACGCTCCTTAACTCACTATCCTTATGGTCCTATTACTCTGTGTTATATGTGTGTGTGTGTGTGTGTGTGTGTGTGTGTGTGTGTGTGTGTGTGTGTGTGTGTGTGTGTGTGTGTGTGTGTGTGTGTGTGTGTGTGTGTGTGTGTGTGTGTGTGTGCGTGCGTGCGTGCGTGGGTCCAAGTATGTCTCTTAACTCAATCACACACACACACACACACACACACACACACACACACACACACACACACACACACACACACACACACACACACACACACACACACACACACACACACACACACACACACACACACACACACACACACACACACACACACCTACAGATTTAAGTGCACACATCCTACACATTAATGTGTAGGAGGATGTCTGGATATTATTCATCTTCATTTTATTCTGCAGAGAACAATCAGGGAGTGGAAACAATGTACTGTATGTTACACCTCTACTGCCTCTCTCCCAAGCCTCAAACTCATCTATGTCTCTCTCTCTCTCTCTCTCTCTCTCTCTCTCTCTCTCTCTCTCTCTCTCTCTCTCTCTCTCAGGAGGCCTGATGAGATATATGACAGCCCTGGATCCGACAGCTAACAAGACCTTTCTCCACTCTGCTCCTCTTTTCACCTCTCCCCCCTATCCACTCCTTTCCTCTCATCTCCCTTGTTTTTCCTCTCCTCTCTGCTATGTCTCATTTGCTTTTCTCTCCATTTAGAACCCATTAACTTGTTTTGCTGATGTGACAGTGATCTGGTGTCTCCTTGCAATGGTTTAATAAAGGGACTTTGAACCCCTCAAACCTCTCCTCTTATTTCCTTTCCTCTCGTCCCTGTTTCCTCCCTTCTCCCCTCCTCTACACCCATCTCCTTCCTCTCCTCTGTGCCCTGTTTCCTCTGCTCTCATTTCCTTTTCTCTCTATTTTAGGAATGCTTTTTTTTGCCCTGATGCGGCAGTGATGTGGTTTCAATGGTTAAATACAGGCACTATGAAAACCTCAGACTCAAACCTCATGGTCTCCCTCCTTTCATCCCCTTCCTGCTTCCTCTCCTTTTTCCCCTCTCCTCTCCTCTCCTCTCCTCTCCTCTCCTCTCCTCTCCTCTCCTCTCCAGTGTACTTACCTACAGAGTCAGGGATTCCCACTCCGCTCACAGCAGCACACACCTCCACCTTCAGACTGAAAGAGAGAAACAGTCAGAAGACGTTTGCTTACAACTGTATAGGATAAGATAAGCTGTTTATTGTCATTGTATCCAGAATACAACAACATTTCATTTAGAGCACCCACTTCAAATAGCATCATCATCATCATACAAATAATAATACAGCAGCATTATGCAATAAACTGTTATGTCCGACATAAGTTAAAAGTCTGTTGTCAAAGATAAGAACATCCATAACACATACAACATACCTAAAGTAAGAAGCAGCACACATGGCTGCAGTGGGGAATCAACCCGGGGGACTTTTGTCTTCTATTTCTCTTCTTACCCACAGTGTTTAGTGAAGTGAAGGAAAAAAGACACTTTGTCTGCCCTGCCCGCCACCACTAGCCCTTGTTAAACTGAACTAATTGCTCTGTCAGTACATTAGCAGGACATGGTTCTAACACTGGCTTAGAGCTTCCATTCTCATTAGGAGCAGAGCTAACAAGAATAACCTCACTTCCCCCTATTAGTCTTAACCACTCAACCACTTAAACCCCATACGTTGTTGAGCGGAGTCCCTCAGGGCTCCATACTAGTGTCTTTTCTGTTTTCGCTCTACATTAAAGAGCTTAGCTAAAAATAGCCGATCGACAAGCTCACAACGTATCGCATTGCGACACGTTGTGAGTTTGCCGATCAGCTATTTTCTGCGAAGGTTATCCCAGAATACGGATGCATGGGTTTAAAGGGTTATGCCCTATTTTAAACGTTCTAATGCGATGGCGTCGATGGAGCGACAAGCTCACAATGCGTCGCATCATGGCATGTTATCTGTCTCACAGCCAACTCTAGTCTAGAGCAGTGGTTTTCAACCCTTTTCATATCAAGGTCCAGTATTTATTCGGCACTTGAGCCACGGACCACCATTTTATTAGCCTCTCAGACCTGAAACTTAGAATATTTTGTTGTAGTTGGATACGATTTTGTCCACAATTCCATGCTGTATTGATGTTGGTAACAATAGGAGAGATTACAGGCAAACGTTGATCAAAATAACAATTATTGAATTAAGCAATGCAGATGTTTATCAATTATTGAACTCTTGAGAGCGTAAAACTCATTTTACGCTCTCAAGAGTTAAAGATCTATAAGGGTCCATTTGGTTACCAACTCTCCATCATTTAGCAGGGGACCACCTGGAACCCCCTCAAGGACCACTGGTTGAGAACCACGGGTCTAGAGCATGAAACGGCAGCTCTTCAAAACTGAGAGAGGGTGAAGCTATGTGTCACTATGATTATACCCCTACCAAATGAACTCCTCCTGCTGCTGCTACTGTACTTCTTCTATTCAGTGCAAACATGGCATTGGGCAGCAGCCACATCATGCCTCCATCTGATAAATCGTTTTAATGTTGCTTTGCAGTGGAATTCCCCCTTTAACTCTATCTAATTAACCCTAATCTTAATCTCCACCCCTTAATGTTCCACTGATAATATAAACGATGAATAGAAACAGTAGTTTACTCGTAATATTGGTCTAACCAAGAACATATTCTAGGGTTGGACTGGTTCTAAGTTGCTCTAGATAAGAGAGTCAGCCTTGAAATGTACAGTAAATGCATGTAAATGCACATGCACTGTATTGTACATGT
>NC_137605.1:21106665-21111665 GCF_963280865.1 Gymnoscopelus braueri
AGAGGGAGAGTAGCGCCCAGGATTACATAGGCAATTGGCAGTGGGTGAAAAAATATGGGTTACAAAATCGTGGGATAAAAATTATAAAGAGAAAAAAAAAATGGTGCGCAAGGGCACGGTGGCACAGTCGGTACAGTGCTGTCGCCTCACAGCTAGAAGGTCCTGGATGAAAAAATGGGTTACAAAATCGTGGGATAAAAAAAGAATGCGGGATCTGAAGGTCCGGAGGGCACTTGCCTACAGTAACGGCTACGAATGGCACTTGGGGTCACATGTTCGGACCACATCAGATACGTGGACATCTATGGGGTCCTCCCACGGGTCACAGACAAGGTCAGAGAGAGACGTATGAGGCTGGCTGGGCACTGCGTCAGGCACCTGGAACTGGTGGCGAGCAAACTGACAGTATGGGAGCCAACCCAACGCACTAGGAGGGGAAATGGGCGCAACACCTACGTAGACACACTGAGGTGCGACAGCAGAGCTAACAACACTGCAGAGCTCAAGACCCTGACGCTAGACAGGAGGGTGTGGAGGGCAGCGTGTGTGTGTGTGTGTGTGTGTGTGTGTGTGTCTAGTGCACAGAGAGGAAATGGCCCCCACCGCACTGTCAACAGCTTTACTGTTGGCTAGTCATTAGTGTATATAATGACCCTACTAATTCACACACACACACACACACACACACACACACACCCCCACACACACACACACACACACACATTGTGACGCACACTCAGAGCATAGTTATTAGACCAGGGGTTCCCAAACGTTTTAGCTCGAGACCCAAAAGAGAAATTAAGTGTCTCTCCGGGACCCAAACATACAAAAATACATTTTAATCACCTATGTCCTATTTCAGAAATTAAATAGTGAAAATAGCGACAAGTTGTGAGCTTATAGATCTGCTATTTTCACTACTTTAGAAGAAAAAAATGAATGGAATTTTTTTTTTTTTTTTAATGTTGCACTTAAACAAAAATCAAATACATATATTTTTGAAAATCTTTTGTAATAATAATTTTAAAGAAATATAATGGGAAACATTGTTTGAGAACCACTACTTAGGCCATCCCTCTCTCCCTGTTTCTCTCTCTTCTCTCTAACCCCCCATCACTCTGTCCATTGCTGACTCTGTTTGACAGACAGCAGTTACTAGTAAAAACACAAGACTCATCACCACACATTATACTTTAAGTGTGTATGGAATTGAGTTTTATGCTGTGTGTCTGTGTATCTCTCTCTGTGTGTGTGTGTGTGTGTGTGTGTGTGTGTGTGTGTGTGTGTGTGTGTGTGTGTGTGTGTGTGTGTGTGTGTGTGTGTGTGTGTGTGTGTGTGTGTGTGTGTAAGTTTATCTGGGTGTGTATCTTTGTGTATTTATTATGTCTATGTGAGTGAGTGTGTATGCATAATGTGTATGCACATTTGTATCAATACGTGTGTGTGTGTGTGTGTGTGTGTGTGTGTGTGTGTGTGTGTGTGTGTGTGTGTGTGTGTGTGTGTGTGTGTGTGTGTGTGTGTTGTGGTTTATTTAACTAGGTTTCACTCTGTTTGGACAGAATTCCGTACTTTAGTACTTTCTGTCAATCTGCCCAAACCTCAGTCTGTTTCCTCCCTGCCAACACACACACACACACACACACACACACACACACACACACACACACACACACATACACACACACACACACACACACACACACACACACAGCAGGAGAGTGAGGGTGGTGTTGCTCCAGTAAATCATCTCCCGGTCTGTTCAAAGCGGCTTTCAGCCCACAGGAACAATAATAATATTAAAACAGCATTAAATGTTTTCAAATTAATTGCGCAGTTCCACATAACTGAGAGGCTCAAATTATATTGATGGGTTTATATTACCTCTAGCTCACCTCCCTGTAGTTCTGCTGCAGAGTGTGTGTGTGTGTGTGTGTGTGTGTGTGTGTGTGTGTGTGTGTGTGTGTGTGTGTGTGTGTGTGTGTGTGTGTGTGCGCGCGCGCGCACACACAATTTAAGCATTTAAGCAGACACTCTTATCCAGAGTCACTTAAAACAAGCAAGATTGGAGTAAATGGTCAAGTAAATAGAGTTAAAAGAAACCAAATTAGTAGGCTACTACAAAGTAACTATGATTCCAGGTAAGCATCAAACCTAGCATCTGTCTAAATAACATAGCATTTGTGGTCAAGCAAACAGTATATCTCCATAGTATAAGAATAAGCAACAAGGAATGGAATGAGGAATACAAGGAATGAGGAGTGCTAGGTGGGTGAGGTGGAGTCTAAAGAGGTGAGTTTTCAGACTGCGGTGGAGAATGTGGAGTGAGTCTGCAGGCCTGACCGAGGGGAGGAGGTCAATCCACAGCTTTGGAGCCAGGAGGGAACGCTTGGAGCGTTGGCCAGGGTGTCATAGGAACGGGAGGGACAGATGTCCTGTGTTAGCTGATCATACTGTGCACGTTGGTGTGGCCACGAGGGTCCGTGCACAGCCGACTCTGTTTTATACATGCTACAATTTGGTGTCCGCAGATGTGCAAACGGGCTGCACCTAATACAAGGCACAAGCACCTTCCAGATAACTTCCATTTTTCTGTTCTAGTGCAGCCAGTTCCACCCATAAAGACGTTCACAAAATCTGGGATGTCAGCTGGCGATTTAATGAACACCATGTGGATCCTAGTGGACCTTCGCCGCTACAAGGACATGGAAATATATATATAATAAAAGTACAATTTGAAAAAGTTTTCTGGGGGAAGGGGTGTAGGGGTTGATCATGTCTTGAAGGCAATTGATTGCCCTTGATTGCCTTGTACAGTAGGTCATCACCAGTGTTTTTGAATTGGGCACAGGCAGCAACTGGAAGCCAGTGAAGGGAACACAGATACGGCATGTGACTGTGAATACGTGTGTGTGTGTGTGTGTGTGCGTGTGTGCGTGTGTGTGTGTGTGTGTGTGTGTGTGTGTGTGTGTGTGTGTGTGTGTGCTTGTGTGTGTGTGTGTGTGAGTCTTTTTACATTAAATAAACCATTTGTCATTGTCAGAGACCCTTCAGTCACCTGTCGAGCAATGAGTTTTTTTTCTCAGTCCTGTTAGCTCTGGGGGGTTAGCTTAGCTTTCTGTTTTTTTGTTTTATGTTTCAGTGATGTTTAAATGAGAGCTGTCATCAGCCTCTTCAAATATAGACCATATAAATATCGACCTCATATGTCCAAAACTGTTACTTTTATAAAAATATATATTCATACATACTCAAATATTCAAAAATAGAAGATCCAAAAGCTCAAAATGCATCGCGCCGTGTTTTCAGCTTGTAGATCAGCTATTTTTGCTACTTTTGTGTGATATTAATTTACAAAAAAAAACATAACATTTTAAAATATGGAGATGAGAGGTTTGTGCCTGACAGCAACGTGATACGTACTCTGTCACTGTAGACCTTTATATACCTTCATAAAGCAAGCAATCAAATGGTCATGAATCCGATTTGAGTCACCAAATTGCGAGTCAGACACAGCCTGAGTTGGGTACTCACCAGGTGACCATGAGGTCAGTGTCTGGTAGAAGACACTGTCTGTCGTCTGGGTTCAACACCCTGGGAGTCAGAATCATCTCTGCTTCCACTGACACAACAGCACGGGCCCTGCACACACACACACACACACACACACACAAACACACACACACGCACAAAAGAGCACACGCAAATCAGACAAATATTACGTAATATTACATAACTAATAACATTTCATGTCCAGCTGGGTGAGGTATTTCACAGCATTCTTACCTGTATGCAGACACTTCTCCTGCTCCAAACGCCCCCACTATCAGATCTGAGAAAGAGAGAGAGAGAGGGAGAGAGAGGAAAAGCTTCAAAGAATGCCACAGATGGGACTGATTTCAAGGTCTCCAGCAATCTTCATCAAACACAGACCTTCACGTTTAACACACCCACACACACACACACACACACACACACACACACACTGACATCTTACGTCAGTACAAGTTCTTAATATAATCCTGCTTTAGCACAGGAATTGAGTCAGACTGGAACCCAAATAAAACGTAGTGTGTGTGTGTGTGTGTGTGTGTGTGTGTGTGTGTGTGTGTGTGTGTGTGTGTGTGTGTGTGTGTGTGTGTGTGTGTTTGTCTGTCTCTGCACACACATGGGTCCATGCTTGGACAGGGGGACCCCATAAGTGCATTCCAGCTCCATTAGTAAAAAGTTCAGGCCAGCCAATCACATGTGGCTAAAACAAACCCCAACACTGTTTCCCAGTGTTGTCTGCCTAGCAACCAGTTACAACTTAACCATGTGACCCGGTCGACCACAATCAGCTCATTTAGAAGAAAAACACATTTTTTACTATACTGATTGATGTATCTTGTGGTTTCATCCGATTTCAATAAAGTAAAGTTGCTTAGAAGTGGAAAAGGTTTTTCCCCCAAAAAAATAGTGATAAATTGTGATGGAAGTGTGTGTGTGCGTGTGCGTGTGCGTGTGCGTGTGCGTGTGCGTGTGCGTGTGTGTGTGTGAGAGAGAGACCCAGTCTACACAAATAAGTCGGTGTTGCTGAAAACACGTTTGAAGATTTTACATCCAAATCTTGTTTTCTGGCGGTCGGCTTCGTTCGAATTTAATAAAACAAAAAGCTGGCTTTCATCAGTTGTGATCTGATCTGGAATCAACTCAGCGTCGCAGAAAACATGTTTTGTTGGAGCCCTGAGTGCTGAGGGAAAGAAGAGAATCGTCTTCTAATGATGCCAGTATTATTTTGTACTCCAAACACATGCATTATCATTGTATGTCACAATATCAAAGTGTAGAATGTTAAATACGCAATTTCATCTTAAAGGAGTACTTCACCCAAAAAGTGACTTTTGTTCTATCAATTACCCCATGACGCCTTGAATTAATTTGTTTGTTTTTGTCGCATTTATAATAATTCAATATTTGCTGACGCTGCTGTGGTAGGAGACCAATGCAAAACTGTCTAAAAT
>NC_137605.1:21119165-21121665 GCF_963280865.1 Gymnoscopelus braueri
GCGCAGCGCGCCAGCTCTCTGCTCGGCGCACATCGCCTCCAAATTGGGTAGAAAATGAGACTGTGTTAAAGTGGATTTACAGACCGGCCTTGCTTCAAATGAAGCTTTAACAGCACATGATCTGAATTAAATGACGGCTGAGTGTAAACAACTTCACACTCAATCATACTTTTACCTCCTGTTTCTGACCTATGCAGGACCAGAAGTCTACATTACCATAACACTGCAGCATCAGATTAAAGTCATTCAATTGTAGTGGAGTAGAAATGCTATTATCCTGGGATAACAGAAGAGTACGGTACCGCATACATAAACCATAGACTTAAAAAAATAGGAACGAAGGGAACGGTGACGTCACCGGTTGGTCCCAACCCGGAAGAAGAGGTGAAAAGGGAATATGTGCTGGGTGAGCAACTCCATACAAGTGAATGGGGGGGATTTTCGTTACCTCTCTATAATTTTTTAACTCTATGGTCTCTACAGATCCCACTTCAAATCCACCATCTTGGAATTTCCGGCCCCAAAAAGCAACCGGAAACGAATGCTATTGGCTGGAAGGGCAGTGAGGGCGGGTCTTCACTCAGTAGAGCCAGTAGAAGCCCTAGAAGCATACACTACTTTATCATCAAAACTGAATTAGACCATCATTTACAAAAACGCATATCATGGTAATTGAGACTTTAAACTAGCGACTGAATGAATAAAGTATTTATGACAATGATTACTAAGGTAATAAATTCCAGTGTAAAGTCTGGTCAAATCACCATGGCGTGGTAATTGTTCTGCAGCCAGCAGGGGGGAAATAGCGACACCTTCTAGGCCATTGATGAGAACTGCAGCGCTGAAAAGCACTTCCTTATTGGCTTCATATCCGCCTGGGTATGCCATTTACAAGATTTGGGGTGAATTAGGTTTTACTACATCCAGTCCTACTGGCAGCATCACGCGTTCAAAATCGGATCCGGTTGTCGACCAGATTTTAACACATTATTACGTTATGCTACACTTCATCACCATTCCCTTTTTCCTTCACCCCACTGAGTAGCGCAGCAGACAGGGACTAAAAATAAAGATAGTTACATCTTATATTGCAGTTATTTCTGCTTTATTGAGGCAGCACAGCGGGAGCACAGAGCAGGGGGGTCATGCAGCACTGGTCCAGAGGCGGGAATCAAACCCCGGAAATCGTGGAAATGATGTGGTATTATTGCTGCTGGAGTCACCAGGGCACTTTTAACTACAATGGTTCAAGATTATGGACGCTTTGTCTGGGCCTGTGTGCGGAATTGTGCGTGTGTTGTATTGTGTGTGTGTGTGTGTGTGTGTGTATGTGTGTGTGGCGCGTCTGTGTGTTGTGTCGAGTTGTGCTGTGTTGAGTTGTGTTGTGTTGCATTGCGTTGTGAAATTAATATTTGAATGACTGGCATGAAATAGCGAACACAATGTACAGTAGTACTACTTTCTTTGTCTCCTCTCCCACTCCGTTGTTGTGAGTCACCAGAGAATGGATGTGGCAACGGTTCAGTGGCTCCCATCTCTCAGCTCAACCCCTTAACTTCTGAATGATGACTTTACCAGAGGAGGGTAAAGTCAAAAAACAAAGGGATGGAAGAGGAGGAGTGCAAAGGGGAGGGGAGGGGGGCAGGCATGACATGTAGAAGTGAAGAATAAAATGAGTAGAGGAAGGTTTGGGAGAGAATAGGAGAGGAGAGCCGGGGAGGTGGGGAGGGGAGGGGTGGAGGAATGCAAGACAAAAGGAAAAATGTAGATGTAATAAGGAACAGAGGAGAGGAGTTGGAGCAGAACACAAGGAGAGGAGTTGGAGCAGAACACAAGGTGTGTGTGTGTGTGTGTGTGTGTGTGTGTGTGTGTGTGTGTGTGTGTGTGTGTGTGTGTGTGTGTGTGTGTGTGTGTGTGTGTGTGTGTGTGTGTGTGTGTGTGTGTATTGCAGAGTCTTTCACTATATTCTGTTTGAGTGTGTGTGTGTGAGTGTGTGTTTAAGAGAGAGAAGAGCGGAGGAGAGATGCTGGGCGTACCAGGGTACTGGTTGTTGTCCAGGTCCTTGCCTCCTCTCAGGGTGAACCCGTATCCAGGGAGACCGCCTCCGCTGCCGGGGCCCCTGGCGGCCCTCAGCTCCTGGCTGAGGGCGAGGCCCCGCGTGACCACGTCCCTGTTCCCGTTGAAGACCAACACGCTGCCGTGGCGGTCCTCTCCCCCGAACGGACAGCCCACTGCCACGTCTGACACACACACACACACACACACACACCCGCACCCGCACACACACACACACACACACACACACACACACACACACACACACACACACACACACACACACACACACGGAAAGATGACACAGAGGCATGTTTTAGACATCAGCATGGATAAGAACCCCTCAGAGATAGAAGCAGAAAGAGAGAGAGACAGACAGAGAGATAGAGAGACTGTAGAGAGATAGGGTTACTCCAGGGGAGTACCTCCGCACGGTCAGCGCTCT
>NC_137605.1:21126665-21129165 GCF_963280865.1 Gymnoscopelus braueri
CTATGGCATTTATTTATGAAAGTAGAAAGATGAAATATGGATATACAAGGTTTCTGGCTGGCCGTTGACGATGTGATGTTTACCAGGGTATAACAGGGTGGTGACTGGTGAGATGGATGACTCTCAACCACACTTTAACACACGCTCCTTATGAATAAATGATGAATTGATGGTTTTAACGCTGCATATGAGGACCAGATGGACAATCATT
This sequence comes from Gymnoscopelus braueri, assembly GCF_963280865.1. Lineage (NCBI taxonomy): Eukaryota > Metazoa > Chordata > Actinopteri > Myctophiformes > Myctophidae > Gymnoscopelus > Gymnoscopelus braueri. The sequence continues at coordinate 21,126,877 of NC_137605.1, forward strand.
GATCCATGTTGGAGGCATTGGAAGTGTTTGGCCCAGAGCAGCGGTTCCCAGCCTGTGGGCCAGGGACCACTGGCAAGCCGTGAGGATATTGCAAGCGGGCCCCAAAATAATTGCCAAAACACTAAGATTTTATTGATAATATAATATGAATATAAAGAAAACTTAAGACTCACACACTCTAGCAAATTATAGACTGATCTCTAATCTCCCATTTATGCTGGAAAGAGTTGTTTCCAGTCAGCTTACAGCCTCACAAATAATAATCTTTTTGATAGTTTTCAGTCCGGTTTCAGACCCCACCACTCCACAGAAACAGCACAGGTCAAAAGTTACAAACGACCTACAGTATTAATGGAGATGGACGCAGACAGGGCCTCTCTCTCCTGCTGCTCCTCGACCTGAGTGCCGCATTTGATATGGTCGATCGTTCCATTCTTCTTGATCGGCTAGAACATCTTGTTGGTATCAGGGGTCTCACGCTTGACTGGTTCAAGCGTGAGACCCCTGACTGGTTCCGCCCTTACCTCTCACATAAGTCACAACGTGTGTTTTTCAATAACTCAATGTCAGATTACTCTAGGGTCAAATATGGTGTCCCACAAGGTGTCTGGCATAAACTTCCACTGCTATGCAGATGATACTCAAATGTACATCCCCATCACAGCCAATGACTCATCTCACCTTCATAACCTCCAAACCTGTTTAACTGAGGTTAAGAAATGGATGAACAGAAGCTTCTTACTCCTGAACTCCAATAAATCTGAGATATTGCTAGTCGGCCCAGCTAAGCACACTCATCTGTTCAATAACATAACTTTAAACCTTGATGGTGTTGTTTCAGTGCCACAAGACGTCAAATACGTCATGAGGCCTGACGCCCCGTGTGCCACAAGACGTCATGAAAATAAATAAATATATATATATTTTTTTGTGTTCAGAACCCAAGATATGATGATTTGAAGATTTGCTGCTCCATTCACTTCTTGTTTAACTTTTTTACTGAAAAAGGCTGTATCTCGGCTCCTAAGCCCTTTTTTTTTTACAATTAATTTTGGTTGTGGCACTCAGAACCAAAATTCCATAAATAAGCATGGCACTGAAAGAGTTAGCCCACTAACCAACAGTCAGGAATCTATGAGTAGTTTTCGACCCATCCCTATCCGTCGTAGTTCTTACACCATATAAAAAGCATCACAAAATCTGCCTTCTTCCATCTGCGCAACCTAGCTAGAATTCTCCCAATACTATCAATTCTCGACACGGAAATCCTGGTCCATTCTTTCATCACTTCAAGAATAGACTAATATAATTATCTCTTCTCCGGTTTACCATCAACATTAAAGGAGAATTCCGGACAAATTAAGTGTTATCTTTCATGTCTCGTTACTCACCTAGCGACGTAAAAAGTGGCGTTCTTTTTTTCCATATATTCCCCTGTCGTCATTTTTTAAACACCCTCCGTTGTTATAATGGGAGCGAGTGGGTTAGTGAAGTTCGTCTATTATAACCAACGCAATGTTATTTTTTTCTCTACTACGATTCATTGTAGAGTCTCATGATAGTCAAACATGCGCTGAAAATTCCTGCGAGCCTGCCGTTAATGGCGAACGATTTAACACTGGATGCTTGTTTCTTTCCAGAACCTGGCAACTCGTGTTGCCAGATTCTGGAAACAAGCAACCAGTGTTAAATCGTAAAATGACGACAGGGGAATATATGGAAAAACGCCACTTTTTACGTCGCTAGGTGAGTAACGAGACATGAAAGATAACACTTAATTTGTCCGGAATTCTCCTTTAAGAAATGGCCAAAATGCAGCAGCTAGAGTACTAACTAGGTAAAGGAAATTCGACCACATCACATCAACACTCAAAGCACTACACTGGCTGCCGATACAGGCCAGAGCCGACTTCAAGGTGCTGCTCCTGACCTATAAAGCCTTAAATGGACTTGCTCCATCCTACATGTCCAGTCTAATAGAACCGTACATCCCTGGACGACCATTACGCTCCCAGGATGCTGGTTACCTCACAGTCACAAAGTATAACAAAAAAACAGTTGGGGGCAGAGCGTCCACACATCGTGCCCCCTGTCTCTGGAATGGTCTCCCTCCAGCTGTTAGAGATGCCGGCTCTTTGGACATTTTTAAATCTAAGCTAAAAACCCATCTTTTTTCCTTGCACTATGGTTCCACTTAGTTTTATTGATTACATTGTTATGTTCACCTCTTCTTACCCTGTGGTTTTAAACACTGTGTTGAAAACTAATTTTTTTGCTGATCTGTACATT
>NC_137605.1:21139165-21144165 GCF_963280865.1 Gymnoscopelus braueri
GGGAGGACACTCACACAACCTGTGAGTCACACGCAAAGGCACCAGATGTCCTTCCTCCCGAGAGCATATAAGCTTTACCAGAAGTGATAGAAACTTTTTTGTTGTTTGATGTGTTTTGATGTTTGATGATTTGTCATCTCATTTCTTTTTAATAGAGCGGTCTTCTTAAATTGTAAGAAACATCATAATTCATACTGTTATGCAATGATGTTTTCTAATTAAACTTGAACTTGAACTTGCATGCAGCCCTCAAAAGTAGCCAACAAGCCTGGATTTTTCCAGAATAGTTTTTTTTTAAATAATTTTGACATTTGAACTATACTAGTGTTGCTGGTCTTGAGGGTACACTAGTGGTGTTGCACGTGGTCATTTCCAGTTGCATTTCATGACGTATGTTAGCGCTGGATATGGTTATTTAATGGTGTTGTTACCAAGATAATGTTAGCCACACAACATTGTTATTCACTGGTGTTGTTTCTGACGTATGTTAGTGAAGGATATGGTTATTTACCAGTGTTGTTTCTGGGGCGGCCCATAATGGTCCGATGGCCATTCTGAAGTCCCAACAGTCCAAACAATGTTAGGTTAGTGTGAGGTTAGGGTTAGACTCAGTTATAATGTGCGGTACTTGGGAACAATGGGCTGTTGGACTAATGGCAGGGCAGCGTGGTTATTTGCTAGTGTTGTTCCTGAGCTATGTTAGTAATGGATGTGGTCATGTGCTGGTGTATTCTCACCTTGTTCCGAGTCTCCAGTAAACTCTCCCACAGCCACAGAGTAACCTGCAGAGAGCCATCCTTCAGTCACACACATCACTACATATGGAGGGAATTAACTATGGATGTAATGCTCTGCTCTGGATGTATTTAGCATGTAATATGTCACTGTGTGTTTGTGTGTATTATGTGTTTTTATATTTGTGTGAGTGTGTGTGTGTGTGTGTGTGTGTGTGTGTGTGTGTGTGTGTGTGTGTGTGTGTGTGTGTGTGTGTGTGTGTGTGTGTGTGTGTGTGTGTGTGTGTGTGTGTGTGTTACCCAGGTAGCTGTCGTCGTGTGTGTCTGCAGCCGCACTTGTGTGTTTCTCTCCGGGGATTCGTCTCAGCACCGCCTTCAGAGAGTAACCGTTCAATATCTCGGCTATGCCTGCAGTCATCACCTGACCTACACACACACACACACACACACACACACACACACACACACACACACACACACACACACACACACACACACACACACACACACACACACACACACACACACACACACACACACACAAATATAAAAACACAAACACACACACATGCACGCACAAACAAACAAGGAGAGTGTGACATTTGTTTGTCACCAGCAGTTTCAGTTCCAACCAAATGTCCAGAGCCAGGCATAAAATTGTTTTTAAACACTCAAAACTTATACTGTATATACTTTGTTGTCCATCAAACAGCAAAAGTAGCTGATCTACAAGCACACGGCGCGTCGCAATTCAATGCAATGTGAGCTTATAGATTGGCGTAGATCAACTATTTTCACAGAATGTTCACGTATTTTTGCCTAACGTCTATTATTACATATCCAGAATAGGGACGCCAGGGTTCATGATTGATATTATTACTTATGGTTAGTTTAGCTTTATTATTTATTAGATGGCAGAGATGGGACATTCCATTATTGTCTTCAACAATACATAAGTACACCTAAACACCAACATGTCAACATCCCATATATAAACCCAATATGGCTTTTTCCCCCAGATGTTTGAAAAATAAAGTTTGCATTTGCAAAGTACATACAAATCTCTTTTATTTTTGTACACAGACTACACGCACGCACGCACACACACACACACACACACACACACACACACACACACACACACACACACACACACACACACACACACACACACACACACACACACACACACACACACACACACACACACACACACACACACACACACACACACACACACACACAGTAAGGTCAGCACCTCCTCCAGCACACTCTCATTACCAGCTCCCACTCAAACTATCAGCTCGGAACATAGACTCCCATCTTCTCAAATTTTATGTGCACATGTCCACACACACACGCACACACACGCACACACGCACACACACACACACACACACACACACACACACACACACACACACACACACACACACACACTCCGTGACACATCAAAGAGCTGTAGTGCTAACGGCAGGACTCATCCCCAAGGACAGCTAAAACACACACACCCTGCTACTACACACAGTCTGCTAGAACACACACTGTGAACATACACACTTCTGCACAGAGAGCAGGAATCCCCCGAATGTTGCTGAAAACACAGCAGAATGGATGTGTGTTTGTGTGCGCGCACACGCATACATATGTGTGTTTCATGTGTCTATGTGTGCGTGATGTAGGGTATGTGTGTGTCTACATCTCACATGTGTGTATGTAGCATGTATTGTGTGTGTGTGTGTGTGTGTGTGTGTGTGTGTGTGTGTGTGTGTGTGTGTGTGTGTGTGTGTGTGTGTGTGTGTGTGTGTGTGTGTGTGTGTGTGTGTGTGTGTGTGTGTGTGTGTGTGTATGTGTGTGTGTCCATTGTGTTGAACTAAAGGTTGAACAAACAGAAGACGTTATCTACAGCTGACCTCCACCTCTCCTCTGTCATCCATCCTGCTTAATGTGTGTGTGAGCGTGTCTGCCGACAGACAGAGAAACGAGCCCTCTTACCCTCCACTCCTCCTCTGCTCTCTCTCCCTCTCTCTCTTTCTGCTCTCTCTCTCTATCTCTCTATCTCTCTCTCCCTCTCTGCATCTTTCACTTTGTTTGCCCCTCTCACTCTTTTCATCCGATCTTGATACCAGCTCATTACAGCGATGCAAACAGATCCCATTCTGACATAATTAGACAGAGTTGTAATTCTATATTGTACCTTTGTTAACCAGTTCTACTCTCTATTTCTCCCTTCCTTTCTCCTCCCCTTCTCCTCTCCTTCTCCTCTCCTTCTCCTCTCCTCAATCAAACATCGTTTTAACCACTTAAAACCCAACATCCCTATTCTGGGGGGAACACTAGCAGAGAATAGCAGATCTACAAGCTCACAACGCGTCGCGCAGATCGGCTAGTTTCAGAATTTCAGAATTGGTCAGAATGTAATGTATTGAGAGGATAGCCCCTTGAGATGCAGCATCTCATAGAGGGGGTCCTATGCACATACGTAAAACATTACATACGATACAAGTACACAATACACAATACACAATACACACATGTACAGATACAATTAGCTTGCTCACCATCTCCCACCCACACCCCAGCCCTCAACCTCAACTCATTTTAACCCATTGAGACCTGAAGCCAATTCTACATGTCTCCTAAATCTCAACAGTATTCTGAAAAACGTATGTTTCTATATCAGTGGTGCTCAATCTTTTTCATGTCAAGGACCCCCAAAATTATATGTATTTGGCTGCAGACCCCCATCAAAATATTTTGTTCCAGAGACCCCCAGAAGCAAAGATTTTAGTTAAAAATGTTCACTTTAAAAATACATATATTCAAAGATTTGCACACATTTTCACAATTTTTCAAAAATAGCAGATCTACAAGCTCGTAGCGCGGCACTCGGTGCCGCGCTATGAGCTTGTATATCTGCTATTTTTGAATAGCCCAAAGTGTAAAATAATGCGTTTTTAGCTCAAATCTAAAAATGACACAGTTCCAGGTCTTAATGGGTTAAACAAAGAAATGGAGAATACAGTACTATGACCTGTATCAAAGTCAGGAAATCAAGCAGTGTTAAAAGCATGAACAGCTACAGTAGTTTCGAGAAGTGAATACACGGAAGCCCTGAAGAGAGGCAAAGAGATTCGAGGTAAAAACAAGAGAAGACCAAGAACAGAGCCAAATGTGACGCTTACTGAGTATTGAGGGTTTAAGTGGTTAAAATGTCGTACCCAGGCCCCAATACGTCAGTGGTTCTAACGTGAAGCGTAGCTGTATAGGGGTCATAATTCAGTGTGTACTGTAAACTGTACAGTAAATGAGGGGTGTGCAACTGCAGAGGCTGGGATATAATGGCTGTTTATTAGAGGCCATGAAACCCCTGAGCTCCTTGCCTCTCCAAACACTGGCAGGAAGTGTTTAGGACTGACTGGAGGCAGCCAGTCAGCCATGGCAAGAGCAGAGAGACCAGCGTCACTGTCCAACGGAAACCTTGTATGTCCAAATTATTGAATGTATTATTATTCTTTTTTAAAACATTTTAAAATCATGACAATAGCCAAACTGCAAGCTCTATTTGCATTACTTTTGTGTGACACTCTTGTATGATGAAGTAGGGCATTAATTTACCAAAAAAAAACAAAAAACATAGAACGTTGAAATATGATGCAAGGTTTCTGCCCGACAGCTACAACGTGATAGGATATAGAGGGAGGGAGAGAGAGAGAGAGAGAGAGAGAGAGAGAGAGAGAGAGAGAGAGAGAGAGAGAGAGAGAGAGAGAGAGAGAGAGAGAGAGAGGGAGAGAGAGAGAGAGAGGGAGAGAGAGAGTCTGCAGTCCATTAGCTCTGATGATGTTTTAATGTATCAGATGCCAGGGTGTATCATCATTACTTCTCGTTATGTAATATTATACTGACGTAAACAAAATCAATCAATATTTAAAAGGCCACGAGGACATAACTTTGGAAATAACTTAAAATAGTCACTTAGTTTGATTTATTTGACTACAAAATCAAGTTTCTAAACTATCACATTCCTCTCTGAATGTCTCTCGGTGAATTCCAGTCCAAATGATTTATTCACTGCCAGATCACAAATATCCATCAATACAGATCAATACAGACACCTTTTCAGTGTCTCCCCTCCTTTCCACCTCCCTTTCTTCTCTCTTTCTACCCCCCCATCCTCTTCTCTCCTTTCGCTGTCTTTCTTTGTGATCTCTTGTGAAAACACAAGCTCTCTATTGGAGACAAATGAAGTGTTGTGGAGGGACAGAG
>NC_137605.1:21146665-21149165 GCF_963280865.1 Gymnoscopelus braueri
ACCCTGGTCAACAAACAACAAGGTATACAGTGTAGTCACATAAGTAGAGTGCAAAGAGAACAATGTAGTGCCTCAAAGGAACTAGGATACCAGATACGTAGTTGTTCAACGTTAGTACCAGCAGTAAGGAACTCACCAGACAACACTTTTGTGATCCTATAAGGACCACACAAGGACAAAGTACCATGGCTGAAATACAAATGAGATGTGAACCGCTTAAACCCTGTATTGTTAGTAAAACAGACCTAAAGAAGAAAGAGAACTTAAAAAGACACTTTCTGACAAACCACAAATCATTTGAGTAGACCTTTCCACCAGACAGAGAACTGAGAAAAATAAATAAGGAACTGAAATCTCAGGTATAATATGTATTTGTGTACCATACATGGAACTGGATAGAGCTCTCTCATCATTACTCTACTGTAAGTATTTGTCTCATCAGCAAGAACTGCACAGTGATGGTGAAGAAAGAGAACTTGGAAAAACACTTGTGGACAAACCTCACATCATTTGACAAGACATTTCCAGCAGACAGAGAACTGAGAAAAATAAATAAGGAACTGAAATCTCAGGTATAACATGTATTTGTGTACCATACATGGAACTGGATAGAGCTCTCTCATCATTATTCTGATGTTAGTGATGGTGAAGAAAGAGAACTTGGAAAAACACTTGCGGACAAACCTCACATCATTTGACAAGACATTTCCAACAGACAGAGAACTGGAAGAAAAAAAAAACTAAGGAACTGAAATTTCAACCATTTTGCCATATAACAATATCAAGTCAAGTGCAATCATCAGTATGTTAATCATAAATAATGTTTTTATTATTGTTTGATGCGCATTACACTTTTTTCATAATTATACATATTAAACTATTGACTTATTCTCTTTGCATTATTTGAATTAGGGGTCTAAAATAAGATGAAAAAGGCAGTGGCTAAATAAATCTCATGCCCACAATGAGACTGTTGGGGCCCAGAGGGGGCTCTTTTGTTGTAACCTTCTTGAATTAGTACTCACATCAAAGATGTGTTTCGTTTTAAAATGTGTAGCACACTGCATTGACTAGTTTACATTTCGGGATAGCCATTTGGGTTTCTGGTCAAATTATTGACCAGTTATTTTGTCTGTGACAAAAATAAAATATTGATCAAAATGTCCATCACAAGCTGGCATGGTGATGACCCCCTGGTTGTGAGCTTGTAGATCAGCTATTTTTGGTGAATGTTCCCCCCAGAATAGGGCGTTCAAGTGGTTAGTAAGAGTGATAAGGGAGAAGGAATTAATCAGGTGGGTGCAGGGTTAAAGTTTCTGCCCAACACTGTGGAGAGAGACTGGGGTTCAACTCCTCCACGGTGCCTCCGGCTTGGCCCGGGCGTTTCCAACATACACAATTGTCAGTGTTAGCGGCTGGGAAGCCAGGTGGTGATGGAAAACATTTTCTTTGAACTACAGCGACTTCTACAGGTTGGCCTGTTCAGCAGTTCAGGGCTGAACTGGGAGGGATATCTTGTTCCTCCGCATGGGTTACACCCTCCTAGTGAAACTCCTGTGTATCAGAAGAGACGCTTTAGTTTCAAGAACCCCCATAACTCTGAGAGCGTACAAATGGAACCAAATGGACCCAGACCTGTAAGGGTCCATTTGGAACCCCCTCAAGGAACCCTGAGGGTCCGTGGACCCAACTTTGAGAACCACTGGTCTGCACCCTCCCCAAGACAAACAGTAGGTGTTGGCAGTGAACCCCAGCACTCAGGTATTCACTTACACATTAAAACAAAATATACATCATACAGACATATTTGTCAGTGTAACATAAGAGTATTTGTCTACTTTCTATATGACATTTTATGTCTATATACAGCATATATAGCCTGGTTCCAGACGAATCTGCCTTTGCAAAATTGCATCGCACTTTAGCCCTCGGCAGATTAGGTCTGGCCCCCCTCCATAGAGATTTCATTTCTCTCCCTCCGAAGTCGTGAGGGACCAATCAGGGCCCAGTATCCAAATGTGGGCGGGCTTATCACCTTATTTGGAGCAATGACGTACAAGGAAGCACTGCTCTGATTGGTTCGTACAAGGAAGCACTGCTCTGATTGGTTTAGGTCTAACCAATAGAGTCCGTTTGGATCTTTTTGTAACCGCCCCTTAGAAAAAAATCTATCGTTGATAGGGACCAGACTAATATCCACGCAGTGTGTCGTGTGATATTGTCTGGCCACGCGAGGCTACAGCATATATATACACATACATATGTAGTAATGCCCGGGAATCGAACCCAGCGCCCATTTAGTAACACGTCAAAGAAAACAACGAGAACTCCTTTTACAATCTGCCTGGTTTTCCAATCGTACTGTAACATGTAATATAATATTACACATATATATACATATATATATATACAGAGTATAATGCTCTGCAGTGTGCTGTTTCACTGTGAATGACTTGTGTACGGTATGTGCTGAAGTGATGGTGAACGATGTAGCAGCCAC
>NC_137605.1:21154165-21156950 GCF_963280865.1 Gymnoscopelus braueri
TATCTTGAATGGTCCTTCCTGCCGGTGGCCATTAGGCTTCATAACAAGGCCTTCCCCGCCACTGGAGTAATGCTTAGTGACAGCTCCCTCACTCTGGCTCTCTGGCTCATGGGACTGCCGCAGTGTTTCCCAAAATAATGGGGCGGCCCATTTTTTTATGCGTTCGGCGATTCGATAAAAAAATATAAATCCTAACAGTTTTTTTAAAAGAATATATAATATATTTCTTCAGGATTTTTCAAAAATAGCAGATCTACAAGCTCATAGCGCGGCACTCGGTGCCGCGCTATGAGCTTGTATATCTGCTATTTTTTAACAGCCAAATAAATCTTAAAGTGACACAGATGCGTTTCAGGTCTTAATGGGGTTAACCCATTCAATCCGGGAATGCATCTCTGTCATTTTAAGATTTATTTGGCTATTCAAAAATCGTAAAAGATTCTGCAAATCTTTGAATATATACATTTTAAAGCGAACATTTGTAACTCAAATCTTTGCTTCTAGGGGTCCCTGGAACTAAATATTTTTACAAATGTTCGCTTTAACAAATATATATTCAAAGATTTGCACAAGATTCTTCAAGAAGAGCAGATTTACAAGCTCATAGTGCGGCACCAAAGTGCCGCGCTATGAGCTTGTAGATCTATTTTTGAATAGCCATAAGAAATCTAAAGTGACACAGGTGGGTTCCCGGTCTTAAAGGGTTAACTATCCCCTTTTTTTCAACGGTTTCTGTTTGTGTCTGACATCAGTTTTCCGTCGAATTTTAATATAGGATTCCCTGTCTGTCTGTCTGTCTGTCTGTCTGTCTGTCTGTCTGTCTGTCTGTCTGTCTGTCTGTCTGTCTGTCTGTCTGTCTGTCTGTCTGTCTGTCTGTCTGTCTTGTATGTAGCAAAGATTGGATTGGATTGCTGGATTGGATTTGCATGTTTGTTCAATGACAGTCGATTACACTGCCGTCTTATGATCGCTGATTGTTTACTGGTGCAGAACTCTGTTTATTGTTAATTATTTGTCATCGTTAAAAATGTTACGCTGTACTGCTCTGGCAACAGCAGTACACACACAAAAACAGTTTGTGTGTGAGTGTGTGTGTGTGTGTGTGTGGGCTGGGTGTGGCTGTCCTTGATAAGCAGGAACAGACATGAATATTTTGTCTCAAAATCAAAAAAGAGACGTTAATCAGACTGAGATTTTTCTCCATAAAGACAGCTGGAAAGAACGCCTGGTTAACAGTGGTAGGATTGGCACACACACGTATGCCAACAAACTGTGTGTGTGTGTGTGTGTGTGTGTGTGGTGTGTGTGTGTGTGTGTGTGTGTGTGTGTGTGTGTGTGTGTGTGTGTGTGTGTGTGTGTGTGTGTGTGTGTGTGTGTGTGTGTGTGTGTGTGTGTGTGTGTGTGTGTGTGTGTGTGTGTGAGTGTGTCTAGACCTTGGGGGTACTTGCTGATCTTTTCCAGCATTATTAAAGAGCAGCTGGGTCTGTTTAGAGTTACACAGTCCCACACCATAAAACACCTTACACACACACACACACACACACACACACACACACACACACACACACACACACACACACACACACACACACACACACACACACACACACACACACAGCAGGATATACACTTAATTTCTGCAAGTGTGGGTGCCAGCCAAGCAGACAGGTGAACAGAACATGTTGAGGAAGTTGATTAGTGGCATAAAGTCCTCTAGGCTACATGTTTACAGGGTTTACCTCACTACAACACTTCAGTCAGGACAACTCGTGAATTGAATAAATAAATTTGTAATGAAAATAAAATGAGCAAATTGGTTTGGCGGTGAATTATGTTTTGAGTAACTCTGGGGCCTTCTGAATCCCCCCATAGCACATAGAAGCAGGTTCAAAACAGCAGGTGGTAACTGGGGTGGGTGGAAGGCAGCAGCATGAGACAATGCAATGCAAACTTCCACAATTAAATGGGGTTCTCTTTTGGTGAAGTATATAGGCGATTGGATGAGTATAGAAGCGTGGATCGTGGACCGGCCAATGGTTGGCCGGCAGCAACTGCACTTACTGTGAGAATGTCACGCGCGACGCTCATGTAAACAAGTCAACTCTAATTCTAACCCCGAACCTCAACCCTAACCACTACATATCCTACATTAAACTGTAACCACATGAACCCTGCCGGTCCTTATTCTGTGTAGAATTTCTAAAATAGTGAAATTAGCCTATCTACAAGCTCACAACTCCTCGCATAACGACATGTTGTGAGCTTGTAGATGGCTGTTTTGGCTGTTCGTCCTACGATGAAGACAATAGGGCTTAAGTGGTCAACCTAATCTTAACCTTAACTCTAATTCCAACCCTAAACCTACAGGTAAGACCTAACCTGAACCCTAACACTAAGTAAGTAAGTACGTAAGTAAGTAAGTAAGTAAGTAATCTCTGACCCAACTAATTGTACCACACAATCTAAGATCTAATCCTAAAACAGACCCTTGGAAGAGCAGTGAACAATATCGTCACAAACACAAACACAAACACACACGCGCGCACGGCACGCACGCACGCACGCACGCACGCACACACGCACACGCACACGCACACACACACACACACACACACACACACACACACACACACACACACACACACACACATACATTGATAATAACCAGCACACAGATATTCAGTAAAACAGCTGATGCCTATACAGTATGTTGCTCATTAAGTGTGTGTGTGTGTGTGTGTGTGTGTGTGTGTGTGTGTGTGTGTGTGTGTGTGTGTGTGTGTGT
>NC_137605.1:21157150-21277150 GCF_963280865.1 Gymnoscopelus braueri
AGTGTGTGTGTGTGTGTGTGTGTGTGTGTGTGTGTGTGTGTGTGTGTGTGTGTGTGTGTGTGTGTGTGTGTCCACACAATCAGAGTGACAGAAACACTCATTCTTTATCAATATTATGTTAAATTGAATTTAAGTGAATTTAAGTGAATTGAGGGAGAGGCAAAGAGAGACAGATAACTAGAGGATAGAGAGTAGAGACAAACTGTCATAGATTGTTGTACAGCTGTAGACTGTGCTATCAGTATGATATGAACCAGCTGAGAGAGAGAGAGAGAGAGAGAGAGAGAGAGAGAGAGAGAGAGAGAGGAGAGAGAGAGGGATAGAGAAAAATACCTAGAGAGACAGATACAGAATGTCATAGATTGTTGTACAGCTGTTAGACTGTACTACTATCAGCTAGTTTGATATGAACCAGCTGAAGAGAGAGAGGGAGAAAGAGAGAGAGAGAGAGAGAGAGAGAGAGAGAGAGAGAGAGAGAGAGAGAGAGAGAGAGATAGAGGGGGGAGAGAGAGGGGGCAAAGAGAGAGGGATATAGAGGGATATATACTGTGTAGAGAGGCAGTCAGGCAGAGAGTGACAGAGAGAGAGGTATAGACCAGTGTGTTTGAGTGACCTTGACCTGCCAGATGGTAAACTTATACCAGTTTACCAGTCCTCTCCACCCCTCCCACTGTGTCTGCCCTTCCCCTCAACCTTCCCTCCCGCCATCAACCCTTGATTTTAGTTTCTCTCTGTCCCTTTTGCTCTCTTCTCGTTTTCCTCTGGCACATATATGCTTAGAGAGAGAGAGAGAGAGAGAGAGAGAGAGAGAGAGAGAGAGAGAGAGAGAGAGAGAGAGAGAGAGAGTGAGTCCTGGTCTCTCTCAGTTCTGATGAATAAAAGTTCACATGCATCAGATGAGATAAGACACAGTGCTCTCTTTCTCCGTTTTTGGTACAGAGCGCCGAGCAGGCCTGTCCTGGAAAACCGCTGACCCGATGGACTTCACACTGGACAATGCACTTCCTTGGGTCGTCAGGAATACATCCGCCAAGCGTGAAGTCGATCGGATGAAACAGTTCTGGAGATAAGGAAAGGACAGACAGACAGAAATGTACAGATATTCCTGTAATTTATAGATGTCTCTCTCCCTTTCCATGTCTCTGTTTTTATCTCTCTCTCCCAGAGAACAGCGGGATAAAAGAGCAGTGTGGTATACTTCTCTTTCATATTTATGCTCGAACAGCATTTGCCAGGTCAGTGTGTGTGTGCGTGTGTGTGTGTGCACGTGCAGGCATTTTGTAGATGGTTCAACCATCTGCTATTGTTTTATGCACTCTCACATCCAGTAAGCACACACACACAGATCACATTTCCAGGAACACAAACTCACACATACACTCTCTCCCGTGATTATCAGATGACCCTGTGTGTTAGAATGTGAATAGTTGTTCGATCCCCGGCCCGCACGCACGCACGCACACACACACACACACACACACACACACACACACACACACACACACACACACACACACACACACACACACACACACACACACACACACACACACACGCACACACACACACACACACACACACACCAGAGTTCTTTATCATATACAGTACCAGCAGCAGGTGTTCAAACCAGCTGATTGCACTAATTAGCAGACCTAATTAAAACTCAGCCCTCCATCATATATGACAGGATTATTACTGGTCTCTGTAGGTAGGGGGTAAAACATTGCATTACACAAGTAATGCATTATGTAATAACATTACTTTCATGAGTAATGATTCATCACCCTATGCCATGGGTGACATGTTACTTTTAAAGGGTAATGTTATTATTATTACTACATTTATCCAAAAATATGTAGAAGGATTCTTCGACCACTTTCAACCTGGTCTCTGTTTTGGCAAGGGAGGATCCTGGGTCCATGGGCCCCTGAGCCTGAGACTGCCGCAGGGCTCCAATGTGAACCCCAACAAACCATATCAGGGGTGTGGCACAGTGTGAACTAACACAGTTATGACCCGGGCAACATACAGTATCAATAGTCCAGGTGTGTTAGATGTTTAGTAGGCTACTGCTAATGAGACGCAACATCAGTAGAATTAGTTTGGGAACAGACGTCATGAGACAAAACACATACAATGAATTATGTTTTAGCCATTTGGAATGGGAAACGCATTTGTCTCATTCATTAGTAACAACAATGCAGCAGTGGTGAACAATTTCAATGAGAGAAATTGGAAAGACATCTCATCTCATGACAAAACACAAATCATTTGACAAGACTTCTCCTGACAAAAATGCTCCTGCTCCTGTTCAATATTTGTTATTTATTTTTACTTGAATTTAATGTTTGAAATGTTATATTTGTTTACAACAAATTAACTACACAAAAAGTGCTCAATTCGGTTTGTTTTGTTAAAGTTGCTCAAATATACACATTACTTGGTACAGAAAGTAAGTGTAACTTACAATATTACTTTTAATTGAAAATAATATTCAATTCATTCAATTTTTTAAAGTAACTTTGCCAACACTCCTAATGGTGTTAGTTTTATAGCTGGCTTCATAGTCTCTACTAGAAGAATGCAGAGAGCTAAGCACTGATTTAGATATACACAAACACCCACAGTCCCATTGAGACTCTATTAGAGCACCCAGTCACAGATTAGGCCTACATCCTTTCTCCATTAGTCGCGTCCATTAGACACACACCCAGTTATTACTGCTCTCTCTCCCTCTCACACACACACACACACACACACACACACACACACACACACGCACACGCACACGCACACGCACACCCACACGCACACATGAAGCTAAGTGTTCTTAGTCAGGGATAATTATTTACATGGTAGTGAGTGCCTGTACTTATGTATGATTTGTTTATAGATACAAATGAAGTGATGTGATTAAACCTGAAGACAGCAGTGTCCTTACTGGCCACCTGACAGTTTAGCTTTAATAACTGCGTTTACTTATGATCAAATAATCGATATAATAATATTTGTATGCATTTAGATTTAGTCTATTCTTTCTGTGAAGTCTCTGCAACGGTTTTAAAAATGGAATGAAATAGACAATTGTTTTAATAACCTTTTAATAGTGATTAATACTATTTAAATCAATTTTTTAAAAACATCCCCAGTGTTCTGCCCTACTGTGGCTTTTAATGGAAGTAACAATTGTCTGGTTTTACTGTTGGTTTTATTAATATAATAAAAATTAGCATCCTTGAAAAAAATATTAACACTGCATCATGTATTGTTCAGGGTGGTTCACACTAAGCACTATAACTGTAAAAAAATATGGTTTTAAAATTATTCTAACTCAAGTGGATGGCAGTCCACGCCACAAGTATAACAAAGACAATGGTGAACAATGTAAATTAGTTATAGTTATCTATATAGTGCTTGGTGTCAACAATGTTGTTTTTCCCAATTTCAAACTTGACCCACTGCTCAGCTCTACTGTGATTTATGATGGTATGCCACTGAGAAGCTGGAACTCAGATCACCGAGAAGTGATAGCTTGGACAATAAAGCTTCATTTATAGTTCCATTGCACGAGGGTGCCGCTTGCCAAAAGTAATTGATCTCAAGAAGCTATGCGACGTGTTGCTATAAGCTTGTAGATCACTTCTCTTTGGCAAGTGACACCGTTGCACCACAGAGTATATATCAGGCTTAAGTTGACACCACAGGACTCTGACTGTGTCTGCGGGATGACAAATGTTTTTGCGGCTGTTTACAGAGAACGAATTACACACCGTTACCGTCCTGCTGGATTCACTGCACTGCTGATTTACGGTCTCTGAGGACGGGTTGAAGGAAATCGTACCCGTTTTGTGTGTTTGTGAGATATCGTTGCCGTCAGGCCGAAACCTTGCATCTCCATATTTCAACTTTCAACTGTTTTCTTCATAAAATAAAGTCACACTTTATCATACAAGAGTGTCGCAGAAAAGTAATGAAAATAGACAATCTATACAATACAAGTGAATGTGAACAAGTGAGTAGTGAAAGCGGCTATTTTCACTATTTTCAAAATGTTTTAAAATAAAAGCAACAAAGAAGCGGTTTTGGACTGTTTCTAACCGACAGCAACGATATGAGTGAGTGTATGAGTGATGTAGTGAAGAGCGGGCATGAAAAACAAGTCTTTGTCGTTTAGCTGCTCATGGTGCAACCTGAGGCGGTGGTGGATTCGAGGGGGGTCATGTCTCACAACATATTTATGGTCAGAGGGATCGCAGAGTCACAGGCCTATAACCTGAAAAAACACTCACGCACAATAAAACACCACCGCTTCCATTTCAACAAAAAGAACAGGTTTTAATTACAGAACATTGGGAGTGTGGTAATAAATACATGAGGACATTGGTCACATCCTGTTGTGACACATACAGCGCATACACACAGACACACACACGCACGCGCGCATGTACCATACACACATATGGCATCCTGTAAACTGGCCTTAGCTGGAAATTGATGGGATGAACTGCATTTCTCTGCCTGCAGGTTGGTCCCTTTACTCTGTAAACACATGGAACGGCATCGCTTCATTTATTCTTAGTAGCGTGCCGGCGTGATGCACCGAAAATTGCCGATTTACAAGCTCACAGCACGTTGGTGCATCAGTGGCCCGTTGTGAGCACATAGATAGGCTATGTTCAGCATGGAACACGGGCGTGCAACTAAATCAGGTGTGTTGGCCTCTATGCATGTCTGTGTGGTTTTGAATGCACGCCCATAGGTAGATGTGTGTGTGTGTGTGTGTGTGTGTGTGTGTGTGTGTGTCTGCACATCCGTGCGTAACCCTGTGTGTATGTCCTTTTGTAACTGTATGCGAGTGCATCTCTATGAGTGTATATGTGTGTGTTGTTGTCCCCATGGACAGCTTTGGTTAGCATTGTCCCCAGTCCTGTAGCAGTAGCAGTACAGTTCACCCAACATGTGACTGACTTACATTCAAACCCGGCTTGTCCTCAAAAGCCACTTGTACCTGCACCAGTGAGCTCAACGATAATCACTTAAATAAAGAGGAAATACTGTGGTTATTAATGTACAGTCAGTGGTTCTCAAACCTTTTCCACGTCAAGGTACCCCCAAATTGTATGTATTTGGCCACGGACCCCCATCTGAAAATATTTTGTGCCAGGGACCCCCCAGAAGAGTTTTGTGTTAAAGAATTCCAAATTATTCAAAAATAGCAGATTTAGAAGCTCACAGTGCGTCACTTCGTGACTTCGTGACGCACTTTATCCATAAAATATGGATAAAGTGGTTAAAATTATTGTGATGCTATTTTAACAACATTTTTGCTGGGGACCCCCTGGAACCAAACCAAGGACCCCTGGGGGTCCCCGGAGCCCACTTTGAGAACCACCGATGTACAGTTAGCTGATCTAGCACCAGTGAGCTCACGATAACCACTTAAATAATATGAATACTGTGGTAATTAAAGGTACAGTTAACGGCGCCCGTTAAACGCAAACTTTGTGTCCCAGACCAACTGGTCTGTCTATCTGCTGTGTGTCTGTGGCTCAGAGAGACAAACCCAGACCAGAACAATACAGTCCACTCTCTACTGTATGGAGAAGACATGAGACCTGCTGGACCCAGATCAGTTAGATGGAGAAATGGGAGATGCTACGTCAGGCTTTTAAATCACTTATGCTGGGGGGGAACATTCGCACAGAAATAGCCGATCTCACAGCTTGTAGATCTGCTATTTCTGGCGAAGAGATTTGGTGTAGAAGGAAACAAGAGCAGACCAAGTACCGTTGTAATTCAGGTCTGTTTCACTAAGAATAGAGGGTTGAAGTGTTTAAAACCTGAATCCAACCTGAGCGTCAGATTGTGTTCTCCACAAAGTTCAGAACACACTGAACACATTGGGAAGTGTTATATCAGATCTCGTTCTCCTCACAATAGATCGATGATTATTCAGGTAAGAAATTTGGAATGACAGCACTTTTACAACTTTGTCATTTGTAAGCGTGTTCAAAGGTCAAAGGTCACAACTTGTGACCAATGCCACTGCTCTGGGTACAGCAGGCGACAGACCAACAGACATAGTCTTGAATTAAACAGGGGTTCCAAACCTTTTACGGGATACGGGACTTGAAAATGACCACTTAACGTCGGTCAGATTACGTGGTCAGAATGGTGGGCCGTGTGGATTTCCAGAACATCAATCAATGGATTGATATTCCGGGTTGGATCAGAAAAGATACCATTATTTATTTTTGTTACATTTATTTCTTTAAATATTTATCAATATAATCTTAAGTGTTTTGCCAATTATTTGGGGGCCCACTTACAATATCCTCATTCCTCACAGCCCACAGGTTGAGAATCGCTGCTTTAATACATTGTCACTTTATTAACCACTTAAACCCCAGAATCCGTATTTTGGGGAAAGCTTTCACTGAAAATAGCTGATCGGCAAGCTCACAACGCGACGCGTTGCGTCACGTTGTGAGCTTGTCGATCGGCTATTTTCAGCGAAAGCTTTCCCCACCATAACAGAAAACAAAATAGTATTGAGCCCTGAGGGACTCCGGGTACCCATATGGGGTTTAAGTGGTTAAGCACCATACGTGTTCCAGTCCAAGACGTGCGTGCCGTACAGACCGAAAAGAGCCAACAAATGGTGTGCTCGTTTATGTGTGTGTGTGTGTGTGTGTGTGTCAGAGGTTTGCAGTGAGTGAGTAAGTGAGAATGTCTCTCAAACTTGTCCAGTGAACTTGTAAACTGTCTCCGTCACCTGCCTCAGAACGATCCTTTATGTGTGTTTATGTGTTCCTCAGAATGTCCCAAGAGTGTGGTAGTGTGTGTGTGTGTGTGTTTGTCTCAGTCTTTTGACACCTGCTGACATATTAGAGAGCTGGTCTGCAGCGTAGGGTGGGGGGGGGGGCTGGGGAGAATGTTGCATACACACACATGCACACACGCACACAGAGGGTTCGAACTTTTTGTCAAATTCTCTGTTTAACTCATACATCCACACAAACACTCTGTCACACACACACACACACACACACACACACACACACACACACACACACACACACACACCAACAGGCTTAGTGTGCAGTGTTAGTTGAGTGAGGGAGAGTGCTGGGTGCTCCACAGCAGTTCAATGTACGGCCACTTGGTCTGCAGACAGCGTTTGACAGGAGTGTCATCGGTCCTCAGCACGGGGTCCTCGAAACCGAGGATCACTGCTGTCCCTTCTACGTACTGGACCTGAACACAGGGACACAGAGACACATTAAACCCAGGATCACTGCTGTCCCCTCTACGTACTGGACCTGAACACAGGGACACAGAGACACATTAAACCCAGGATCACTGCTGTCCCTTCTACGTACTGGACCTGAACACAGGGACACAGAGACACAGATCACTGTTGTCCCCTCTTGCCTGATTTATGTTAAGTCGCGTGCTGGTGTCACGCACAGAAAATAGCAGATTTACAAGCTCAGAACGCGTCATGCAGCAATGCATTGTGAGCTTATAGATTGTCAATTTTTGGTGCGTGACATACAACTAGTTGCAACTCGCAAACAAGAAATTGCAGCGGTCGGAATTGACCCGTTGCAGGTCAGTGCAGTTTTGGGATAATGTTGCGAGTGATTGCAAGTGGTTCCAATTTGCGACTAGTTGCGTTGCGAATCATTGGACTGGGCTAAGTAATGAGTCAGGGTTGTACAACCTGGACCTGACCGAAGACACACAAAACATAAGTAGGTCAGGATGGTTTGAACACAGGTAAAGTCTTATGCCAGCTGTTTTGGAGGAACCCGTCTGTCACTCACTTCCTCTAGAGAGGAGTTAGAGGTCGGATGCAACTGGATGGAGGGTTGCATGGGTGACAGACACACACACACGCACACGCACGTCTTTAAAGTGCTTCATTTTTTCCACAAGACTACCTGTGAATGCAGGAATGCCCCCCCCCCACCCCACACGCACGCCCAGTGGTGGAAAATAACTAAGTACATTTACTTAAGTACTGTACTTAAGTACAATTTTGAGGTATTTGTACTTTATTTGAGTATTTCCAATTTCCAATACTTTTACTTCTACTCCACTACATTTCAGGGGCAAATATTGTACTTTTACTCCACTACATTTACTCGAAAACTTTAGTTGCTAGTTACTTTTCAGATATAAACTATGAAATAATGAAACATACATTAACCACTTTAGCCCTATTTTATACATAGGCTATTTGAAAATAGCCGATCTACAAGCTCACAACGCGTCGCATTGTGAGCTTGTAGATCTGCTATTTTCAAATATTTAGTACTTTTACTTTTGGTACTTTAAGTACATTTTGATGCCAATACTTCTGTACTTTTACTCAAGTAAATTTTTTATTCTGGACTTTTACTTGTAACAGAGTATTTTTATATTGCAGTATTGGTACTTTTACTTAAGTAAAACATTTGAGTACTTTTTCCACCACTGCGCACGCCACACACACACACTGCTGCAGGGTACTGTCAGCACGTCTGATATTCTCATCTGGAACTTCAGGTATGGGAATGGAAATGCTATCAGTAGCTAATAGGTGCCTTGCTGCTGTTTGGTGTGCGTGCGTGCGTGCGTGAATGTGGTGTGTGGTGTTTGTTGCAGCATTCCTCTTCAACAGTTCAGCCTGTGTAAAATGTCAAGTGTCCGTGTGGATTTACAGAGCGGACACAATGTGACAGATAGATGGACAAATACATGTGGAAACACAAACAACACTGCTCATTCTGGATGGATGGATTAATAGATAGATATGCTGTATATAGATAGAATGATGGACAGGCGATTAGCTACTGTTTACACTGGTATAATACACTGCTTGTACATATGACTGCTTGAGTGAGAGAGTCAGAGTGAGAGACAGAGAAAAACAAGGAATAAGATGTAGAGCAAGAGAGGGAAAAACAGGATTACCTTCTCATTGTGGTTGGACTGTTTGAGACCATTATAGTGGTAGACAGGAAACGAGTCTGGAATCCCACAGTCCTGAAACACACACATTTGAATGAGGAATTCTATTCTCTTCCATTTATACATCACAACATTGTTTACAAACTAAGTACACTACAAGAACAATAAAGACAGAGGCAAACATATTCACAAAATAAAACAAAAACACATAAGAAATAAGTTATTACACACAAGGATGTATAGAACAATACAGCCATAAACATAATGTAAATAAAAGTTGTCAATTGCAGTAGTAATTGACATGACAGGACACACTTTATATACACACAACACACGCCTGACTTTGTGAGTGTGCCTCTGTTAACTGTGTGTTTGTGTGTATTAAGTGTGTGTGTGTGTGTGTGTGTGTGTGTGTGTGTGTGTGTGTGTGTGTGCGTGCGCGCGTTAACATCTTTGACAAAGGCAGAGGTAAAACCACACAGACTAACATTCTTGGACAGACAGTCAAACCAACATACCTCAGCCTGCAACCCAACACACTACATTAATCCCACAGGCTTGCGATTAAGTGTGTGTGTGTGTGTGTCTGTGTTTGATACGTGTTAAGTGTGTGAGTGTACAGTACATATACTGTGTGTGTGTTTAAGATAACTCTAACCCTTCAATTCTCCAAAACAGCCGACGTTACAGAAACGTTTGAACGATGACAGTGAGCCAAGACCTTCTATGCTAGGATGATGTGTGTGTTTGTTAAGCATGCATGTGTGTGTGTGTGTGTGTGTGTGTGTATGTGTGAGAGAGAGAGAGAATGTCTCATTACTTGTGCTTATGTGCATGTATGTGAAACCCTAACCCTAAGCCCAGTCCCACATGTGTCTGGATGTGTGTGTGTGTGTGTGTGTGTGTGTGTGTGTGTGTGTGTGTGTGTGTGTGTGTGTGTGTGTGTGTGTGTGTGTGTGTGTGTGTGTGTGTGTGTGTGTGTGTGTGTGTGTGTGTGTGTGTGTGTGTGTGTGTGTAATGGTAGTATAATATCGTTGCGGCTGAGGGTCACTCCACTGTTGAGTCCCTAAAGCCCTGATCACTTTAACACACTTCCACTCTCTCTCTCTTCATCTCTCCCTCTCTCCTCCTCCCTCTCTCCACCCGCCTCTCTCTATCTCCTTCCTTTGCTATTCATCTCTCTTGTTCCGTCTCTCTGCCGTCTCTCTCTCTCTCTGTTCAGCCTCGCTCTCTCACATTCCTGTCTTTTTCTCTCTCACTCCATTTCTCTTACTTTGTCTGTCTCTCTCTCTGATCCTTGTTCTAAAAGCCTGTTCTGTTCTGAGCCCCTCCCTGCCTCCAACATGTACTGTACACCCCCCCCCCACACACACACACAAAATATTGTGTGTGAGAAATAAAATCCTGTGTGTTCGTGTTAGTAGTGATGTGGGTAACAGAATTGATGATGTGTGTGTTTGCTGTACATGTGTTTATTGTTTTCCACTGGGATCAGAGGCCTGCTGTAGCAAACCTCTGTAAAGGTTCTTCACTGGGGATACATTGTATATTCCTTGTTATACTCACTGTAGATTTACTATCCAAATATATGTCAACATTGTACATATCTGATGATTAACTTATCAATAGATCGTCAGAGAGACCATAATACGGTATGACTGTCTGACGATCTATCGATACGTTCACTACATTTTTACACATTATACAAACATTTTATTCTAAAAATGTTATTCTAAATACTGTAAATGTATAACATTTATAGATCATATTCCTCACTATATCCACTGTGGATTGACTGCAAATATGCACTCCATACTACTGGGGATAGGTTGTTCATGTTCACTTTGACCAATTCCTGGGATGTCGAAGTGCAGTAGGTCAAGCAAGACTCTCAGTCTACTTAGTTTTCTGGCATCTTATTTCTAATCCCTGTACATCAGTTTTTCCCTCTTTGATTTAAATTGATTGAATTTTTTATTGACAATAGATGCATAGAAGATAATCATGGCATCAATAAAAGGTCTATATACCTATCTATAATACAGTATGGGTAATAGACCTAAGTGATATGTGTGTGGGTGTGTGTGTTAATATGCTGTATGAATAATATAATTTGGGATGTGTGTGTGTGCGCGTGCGCGTGAATACGCAGTATGGATAACAATCTGTCATGTAATGTGTGTACATATGAGAAGTCCACCTGCAGTGACCTCATTGATGGTCACCACATGACACACACACACCCACCCCCACGTTACCTGATCAGGGAAGAACTCGAGCAGGAAAGGACTGAGTAGGATTACGCCTAGACCCTCTGGATCCAGTTTACTCTTCATTAGACTCACACTGGGAGAGAGAGAGAGAGAGAATAAAATATAAAAAACTACACATCCTGAGAAAGCGATAGAGACGGGGACGGGGGCGGTGGGGGTGGGGGGTGGGGTGAAGCGGCAGATTAAAAGAAGGCAGGAGATGAGGTTTAAAAAACAATGGGCGGGGCAAGAGAAGGTTCAGAGAAGAGAGGGGGCCATACAGAGGAGACAGAAGGATGACAGGGAGGGTAGGTAGGGAGGGAGGATAAATGAAAGAGAAGAGGTGTAGAAGGAAATACTTCTAGAATGAGAGAGAGAAAGGGAGAGCAGGAAAGGGGATAAATTAATAAACAGTGGGAGAGAGAGAGAGAGAGAGAGAGAGATGAGTGAGGTATGAAAACATGTGTGTGATATGGTGTGTGATAAACCAAACCCCTGCTGTGATTGACATCACATCCTCACTTCAACACAACCGACGACAACTGTGTGTCTATGTGTGTGTATCTATGCCAAATGTCTCCGACAGTGGTTGTATGCGGTACTGTGTGTGATTTTGTGCGTATGTCTGTGTGAGAAAGTGTGTGCAAACCTGTGATTCTACTGTGTGTATATGTTGGTGTCATTCTGTGTTTGAATTCAGGACAGAGTGGTCTGGTGTGTGAATGTTTATGTTGGTACCCGTGTATGATTCTGTGCGTGTGTGATTCTATGTGTACATTTGTGAAAGTGTGCTTTGGTGTGTGTATATGTGTGTGCTTGTACTGTACTTGTGTTTGATTTTATGGAATTGTGTGTGTGGGTGTGTAATGCCCGTGCGCGCGTGTGTCTTCAGTGAATAGCACAGCGGTACTAAATATACCTCTTTTCAGACATTCCTGTGTGTTAACTCGTAGCTATGTTATTATTCTTATTTCTCAGTGATAAAACCACGGATCTCATTGGCCTTATAAGGAGAGAAGGCAGACTCATACCCAGACGAGAACATTGAGCTCCATGTAATATGTCAAATAAATGAGCGTTTGGGGGCTGTGGGATGGAGGTGATTGAGGAGTGGTATATCAAATAATTGGCTCCTATTGATGTTTTGGAAATATCGACTTTCTAGACCACCTTCTAGACAAAAGCTAGATAATTAAATGTATATAGCCAATGGGCAGATTTTAAAATGGTCAAAAGTCAGGAATGCACTTTAATTTGGAGGAACTTTAGGGGGAATAAATGTTGGACTTCATTTCATTAAAGTTGCAGGATTTAAATAGTGTTTGTTACAATGTTTAACTGTCAGATAGGCACACAAATGTAATTTGATATTTAAAGATCCTTTCTCTATGTCCCCCTAGTGTGGTTTAAATCCTTAGAAGAATCATCTCTGTTCAATAAATATAAATGTCAAGTATTTTTCTTCTCCAAAAACCATCCATAAAAGGAGCTTTACAGTACCTCTATCTTTTCTCTCATTTAGTATTCCAGAATCTATGAATAGGCGATGTAAATATTTGATGCTGTGGAATTTGGGTAATCCAACAAGTATCCACTGAGAATATCAGAACATTAACACTAAACCCACCACTGCAAAAAACATGAGCCAGTCACTTCCCCATTGACCCATGTGTTGGGGACGGAGGTGTATTGTTTTTGTGTCACTCAACCACGCTGCATACTTCCTCATTGACCAGTCATTATACGCCTAAATGCATGCATTTAGTGATGCTATGATTGACGTTCGCCTGGCCTGTGTCGTCACAGACGGCCAAAGTTGCGTTCCTTATGTCAAACCTGGATTAGGTGAATGCTGCTGTATGTCTAAAGACAGATTTTGTTGTAAAACACTACATTAAAGGGGAAATCCACCCATTTTCAATATTTAACTATGTCATTAATATAGCATAAAGGAGTTGTGTGGAAATAAGAAAAAATAAAAAAAAATTTTAACATTGCAAAAAAAATTAACATTGCAAAAAAATTAACATTGCAAATTACACCATGATGAGTCATCACAGTGTAATTTGCAATGTTAATTTTTTTGCAATGTTAAATTTTTTTGCAATGTTAATTTTTTTTTTAATTTTTTCTTATTTCCACACAACTCCTTTATGCTATATTAATGACATAGTTAAATATTGAAAATGGGTGGATTTCCCCTTTAATGAGATATGCAGGGTGAAAGAAACTAAGGATTTTCACAAGGAAGCTACAAAAAGACATTAACTAAACAAAAAACAGAGAACGTCTTTAATATCGACCTATCACTATTGGCTGATGTTTGAAACCCTAGAGCGTGATTTAGTTTTGTGTATAAGGGTTGTGTTGTGTTGTCTGGTGTGGTGGTTAGACAGCATGCACTACGTGACGTGAAGGTAGTGGCAGATCAGATGTGCGTGTGAATATTCAGGCTTACAGTATGTTCTTCTGTCTGAAGAGCCCATAATGGATGGAAAACATCCTGCTGGGATTTATTGTAACTCTCAGCTGATGTTTGGCTGATGTGGGGACTGATGCTCTCAAACTACAGTAGCCTCTTGTTTGCATCAAAGGACAGGCATCTTCTATCTGTGAGCCGTTTCCAACACAGTAATATCCACAGTGATAATTTAACTCTAAGTGTAAAATGGACTGCTAAGTGTCCGTTTTCACAAGATTTAAACCATTAATACCGAGAAAGCACCCGTGTCATTTTAGATTTGAGCTAAAAAGCATTTCATACTTTGGCTATTCAAAAATAGCAGATATACAAGCTCTGCTATTTTTGAAAAATCGTGAAAATGTGTTAAAGTCTTTGAATATATAATTAGAATTTAAAGCAAACATTATTTACTCAAATCTTTGCTTCTGTGGCTCCCTGGAACAAAATTTAAAAAGGGGGTCCTTGACATGCAAAAGTTTGAGAACCACTGATATAGCAACATAAGTTTTTCAGAAAACTGTTTGGGAAGATTTTGAAGACATTTTTTGAATCGGCCTCAGGTCTTAATCATGGGTTAAATGAACCCTCTGGATTTGAATGCGTAGCTGTGTTTCGTGACAACATTTTGAACCCTGAAGGGGGAACTGTCTGCACAGTGGTCACACTGGTCTTTGAACTAGAATCAGCTGCACAATGACACACCTTGGAGCTTTTATGGACTCTTTGCTCTTGCTCAGGGACACTTAAACAGGGCAACCATGTGGTTCTAACCCAGGTCCTAGTGATTGGAGCTGGTTATCGGCATTGTGGAAAATGCACATCCAGAGGCTGCTCTTGTACTTGGCAATAAAATTCGATATCACCGTTACGCCTCGCTCCACAACACTTATAGATCCCTATTGCGCGTATGGAAAATCCGATCACTCGTCTGCATTTCTCCTCACCGCGTATACAGAAACGTACAGTAGGTTTTAAGAAACCAGTTTTAAAAAGGTGCACTGCTGCTTCGACAGTATGGATTGGCAAGTTATTTGCGATATAAAGGACTATGCAGATACTGTCAACTGCTTTCTTGCAGGGAAAACAGGGCTCTTTTCTTCTATTCTGCCTTAACATGGCATAACTCGGAAAATGATACTTTCTTTGTTTCTTTGCTCAATAGCAACCAAAGTTACATCCACTTTCGGTCATTAGAAGATCAACTTCAACAAACATAACTCGTTGAACAAATGTATTAATTTCACCAACAGTAATTAAAGTATTTCCACACTGTTGATTGCAGTCTAGAACTGAAACTTATAGCCATGTTTTTTGTTGTTTTGACCCTTTTCTCTTTCTGCATGTCTGCTGTTTGAGCTCACCACACTGACGTCACGTCATATGACAACTATTATTTGTTTGACAACAATTATTCAAATAAAGAATAACGCACATTGTTTCTTGGTGCTGAGCCAAACTGCAAAAACAGAATCATGACAAAAATGGGGGCTCGTAACTCACTTTAAAATGCTCCAATTGTATTCACAGCACAGCAGCAATATACAACATTTCGACCTTGCGGTCTTTTTCAAGTACAGTATGACAACAATTACCCATAGACATATTAAGAGAACCAATTACCCAACGTCAGGGCCCAAAGCTAAATATCTGCTGTAAATATATTGTCACAGCTTTATAAAAAAATAATAATAAAAAATCCCTCAACTATTTTGACTACTGCCACAGTATAAACTAGTGTTTATAGTAGTCAAATAGTTGCAGTAGTGTACACAACATTACTGACTATAGTACTAAACTGATTTGAACCATACTTAAGGGACAGGGAGTACCTACTTGTACGTCTACAGGTAATTACACATCTCAGCTGACAAAAATGACATGCAGAGTTCCCCAAAGCTCCATTCTGGAGCCTCATCTGTTCAACATCTATGTTCCACTGGCTCAGATTATAGAAAACAACAAATATATGTTACCATAGTTGAACAGATTACACAAATTTAAATAACCGTATCACCAACGGACTATGGTCCAATACAAACACTGAGCAAATGGATTGAACAAATCAACGATTGGATGTGCCATCATTTTCTTTAATTAAACAAAGACAAAACTGAAGTTATTGTTTTTGGAACCAAGGAAGAACGATTAAACGGCATTGCTCAGCTTATGTTAAAAACCATAGCCCAAGCCAGAAATCTTCTGGCTTGGGCTGGTGTAGTCATGGACTCAGACCTGAATTTCAACAGCCATACAACTGTAACTACTGTAATGTTGTCTTTACAGGTCTCCCTAAAATAATTGATCAGACGAACGCAGTTGATTCAGAACGCTGCTGCTCGAGTCCTTACTTACTACCAAGAAAGTAGATCATGTCACCCCAATTCTTAGATCTTTACACTGGCTCCCTGTCTGTCAAATAATTGATTTCAAAATACTACAGTTGGTTTATGAAGCATTGAATGGTTTAGGGACAAAACTACATTTCTGATCTTGTTCTATATCGTGAACCATCCATCCAGACCTCTCAGGTCATCTGGGGCAGGTCTGTTTTATGTCCCCAGAATCAGAACTAAATACAGAACTAAGAGGCAGCATTTGTTTTCTTTTGCGCCACATACAGTATCTGGAACAGACACTAAGAACTGCAGGCATGCTATACCTCTTTTTTGTTTTCGAAACTAAAAAACCTTACTGTTTCTGACGTCCTATTACTGAGATGTTTTTTCTTTTAATTTTATTTTTCTATTGCAGTAATGAATGTCTTAATGCTTGGTGTGTTTTGTAAAGCACTTTGAATTACCCCATTGTCAAAATCTGCCACATTGTCGAAATCTGCCATACAAATAAACTTGCTTTGCCTTATTTTACCCACACATAAACACTGTAATAAATCACAAATACTACAACCAAAATTAGAATTTATATGACGACAATCCGCTATCCTTGGATCTAAAAACTGACCCTTAGAAGTCCATTTCTACCCCCTCCGAGTTTGGCCATGTACACACATAGAACACACAGTGTTTTGTTTGCTTTTAGACATAAAGGCCAAGCTGACAACACTTTGGCGGACAAGTAACTCCTGGGGAAAATTCTCGTGGAACAAATTTCATACACTGTTATTCTTCTACACTTATACAGTAGTCCTTTTGTTTCCTTGAGACGTAAAGAATGAAGATGCTTGGTGGCCAAAAAAACGCTGTAACAGAAGGCTGATACTTTAGAGTGCTTGGCTTTATTTTTGACAGGACACTGACCTGTAAATAATCAGCCTTGTTATTCGACTCACGACTTTGTTTAGCAGCGTGTAATTGAATGTGATTTATGTGACCAAACACTAAAGACATGTTTTTAATAAATGCTGATGGAGATGGCAGATGATTCTGGGTATATACTGATTTGTATATTCAAGGGAATATTAACCTAAAATCTTTCATAGTCCCTCATATTCTACATGTAATTCTTGCATATTGTGATTTACAATAGACCTTTGTTTTCTAGAAAGGACATGACATAAAACAATGCCCTTCGGTCAGTTCAATCTAGGATTTGTGTCTCTTCGAAAGAGATACACCAAAGAACAATGTCTATCTTCAACATGTCAGCAGGAGACTAGTTCTGGACCTGGTCCATAGACAGCTAGCGGGAGACAGTCTTTGTGGACACAGTACTGCCGTTACCCTGGGAGGGGTTCTTTTTTATTATTTGGGGGATGTGGACAAGCTCCTTGTGCAAAACTGTCAGCACGACAAAGAAATGAAAACATATTAGGGTTGTAAGAAGCTCACACAAACATGGCGTGACTCCCTCCGATTCATCGTCAATGGAGCGCTTACCGATGACATCAGGCCGTCGTTCACTGGATCCTGGGAGAGCGTTTTAGCATATTTCTTAGAGTATTTTTAATTTTTTAAGTTGTGTTTTGGCTATTACTAATTTTACTTCTGTGATCTTGAGAAGCTGGTCCAAATTATTTAGGAACACAAGAGACTGTCTCCGTCAAGCGCACCAGAAACCGAGACTAATTGGTGATTATGTGGCCTGTTTCATGCACTTCTGCACCCAAACCACTCTAATTTCATGTCAACGCTAGCAGGCATATTGACCACTAAGTGGCTATACTGCAGCGGTGTCCAATAGCATATAGATTTACATTCAAACCAACACTGCTCCGACCCAAACACTGCACGACCCCCCCCCAAAAAAACAAAAACTAAAAACAGATCTATAAACTCACAACTTGTCACAAGCTTGTAGACCGGCTTTTATCACCACGCGACACAGTCGTACGCCGAAGGATAAATCAGGTTCAATCTTGGCTCGTTCCTGCACTACGTGCCAAAACTAATTCCTTGTGCGACGCTCATGCTTGGCGCTAATGTTTTTGTGATTGTGAGTGCAGCGGGGAGCCTGCCTGTTTCTGCAGGGTGGGGTGTTGTGATGTTTTGAACATGTGTGGGTCTGGAGCACCGCTGAGCACGGTTTAGGAGCCAGAAGAGTCACAGCCCGGCTTACTGCTCTCTTTTGAAGCCTGCGCTTTAAAACATTTCCTCCCGCGTTCTCCGTCTTTCTTCCTGCACTTAATGGTCTCTATCCCTCCCTCCCTCTCTCTCTCTGTCTTTCTTCTTGGTCTTTCATCGTGCCTGCCTCTATGTTCTTACTTTACACTGGTCTGCTGGTGAAACCTGACACCAGAGCAGTGACCTGGCCTGGCCGTGACTCTGGACTTGGAAACTTAACGACGCATACAGGTGGCACACACACACACACTCTAGTTCTCACGTACATACACACATACACTCTGATACACACAATGCCTTGAAAATGCATGCCAAACATACATCTCCATACACACACAAAATAAAAACCTTGAGTATGTAAAGACTTACTAGTCGGGCTCAGAGACGAGGTCAAGGGCTCTCATCACGTCCTCCAACAGAGGGGCTGAGATAAAACCATTATCTACAGAGAGAGAGAGAGAGACGGACGGACAAGAGAGACAAACAGAGACAGAAAGAGGAAAACAAAAAAACAGAGAAAGACGGAGTCAGTGAGAGATTGTGAATTGTAACCAAAATGAGGGAAATCAACAACACTGCTAAATGTAAAGTAGTACTGTATATTTGTAATGTGTTGTAATAGCAGTGTTAAAGTGATGTCTGTGTTAACCCCTAATGTCAACAAAGCACCCGTTAACGTCTAAGGACACAGACTAAGACAGAGATTTAAATAGAGGTTGATGAACTGGATGACCCTGACACACACACACCTTCCATACTGACCAAACACTGTGTACACTGGCAGGCTCTGGGGACGGACCCTGTCTCATAGTAAAAACATCCACCACGCACACACACGCATACATGTGCACACACACACGCATACATGTGCACACACACACACACACACACACACACACACACACACACACACATGCACACGCACACACACGCCTTGTCCTCTCCTGTG
Source organism: Gymnoscopelus braueri (assembly GCF_963280865.1). NCBI lineage: Eukaryota > Metazoa > Chordata > Actinopteri > Myctophiformes > Myctophidae > Gymnoscopelus > Gymnoscopelus braueri. The sequence continues at coordinate 21,176,294 of NC_137605.1, forward strand.
TCTGACCTACATTCCAGAGCAGTGATGATTGCTCTACCTGAGAGAGGACCAACGCTAAACACTAACATATGGGTGTTTGCCCATGGTGTGTGTGGGTGTATGTGTGTGTGAGTGTGTTATCTGTCTTGTTTAAGCACTAGCACATGAGCATGGTGTGTGGCTCATACGGTTATGTCAACCCCACTCACACACGGTGTGAACAGGACTAATTGACTAACAGTGCGGGTCAGATCTGAGATCTGCCCTAGTCCATTCAACTCAACGGGAACTAAACACCCAACTGGACTTGACACACGTTCAAATCAATACAAATACATGATGTGAATGTACACGTGGTCTTCTGTTCTTGTGAGGACCAGTGGTGGAAAGTAACTAAGTACATTTACTTAAGTACTGTACTTAAGTACAATTTTGAGGTATTTGTACTTTACTTGAGTATTTCCAATTTCCAATACTTTTACTTCTACTCCACTACATCTCAGAGGCAAATATTGTACTTTTACTCCACTACATTTACTTGAAAACTTTAGTTACTAGTTACTTTTCAGATATAAATTATGATATAATGAAACACACATTAACCACTTTAAACCTATTTTAAACCTAGGCTATTTGAAAATAGCAGATCTACAAGCTCACAACGCGTCGCATCGCGACGCGTTGTCAGCTTGTAGATCGGCTATTTTCAAATATTTAGTACTTTTACTTTTGGTACTTTAAGTACATTTTGATGCCAATACTTTTGTACTTTTACTCAAGTAAGTTTTTTATTCTGGACTTTTACTTGTAACAGAGTATTTTTATATTGCAGTATTGGTACTTTTACTTCAGTATGGAATTTGAGTACTTTTTCCACCACTGGTGAGGACCAAATGCCCCCCCCACTTGTTTTAGTTGTTGGGGCTTGAAGAGATTGAATGTAGTGAACAGATTTTGCGAGAGAAACAAGTGGCCAGGTCTACGAAAACAAGCCCAAAAGAAGCGACTAGGCTACATGATCACAAACATAGGGGCTCCCCAGCTTAACTAGTTAATATAGCATACAAATCTGGTTTACCACTTGAACCCTATATACAGAGACTATTTGATAAAAGCCAAATCTACAAGCTCACAATGTGTCAGATGGGGGTTTGCAGACAAATACATATTAATCTGGGGGTCCTTGACATGAAAATATTTGTGAACCACTGGTTTGAACAACATTAGGAAACAAGCCCAAAAAACCACAACCACCCATATTTACAAGCCTTTAGAGAAAAACAATCCCACAGTCACTTATAATAAGTAGACTTAGCAACACTGGTCAAGCACTTTCAAGAAAGGCAGAAAAAGCCCAAAAAACATCTTTATAGTATACAGTATATAGACGGGGAGTGACACTCCGCAAAGGTTGTCAGAATCGGAATTCAAACCCGCGACACGCTGTCAGGCTGAATTGGAGACTAAGTGGCCGGACCGCTAGGCCAGCCGCCTAGGCCATAGGTGGAAAATATTCAAAGCTTTTATAAAAATATTTTTGTATATACTGTAGGGCTTAAGTGGTTAACATTTGGTTGCATCTGTGGCTTATAAGATAACCGATCTCTGTCACAGAGAACAGGCTCACAACATGAACAGTGCTGAAGCCAACGATTGGTTCACTTGAACATTTCCATTGTACTTAACATATCAGTACTACAGTAGATATGTATGAGACTGGTGCATCTCTATTAAATGATGAAAGCGTTGAACTTGTGGTTGTTGAGAGTGGTTAACCACTTGAACTCCAGCATCGACATTCTGGGGAGAACGTTATCCAAAAACAGCCGATCTACAAGCTCACAACGTGATGCGTTGTGAGCTTGTAGATTTTGAGTAGATGGGGAAAAAAACGGTTAACGTACAGAGCCAACTCAATTCCAGTTTACCATGTCTAGAGGGTTTAAGTGGTTAAGACGCTCTGGAACCACATATATACCCCCCCACTGAGCTGGAATCTATTCCCTGCTGTACCCTCGTCACTCTGTCTGTCTGTCTGTCCGTCCCTCTCTCTCTCTCTCTCATCTTTCCTACTGTCTACTACTACTCTCTCTCAAGGTTCAAGGTTCTTCATTCGTAAACCAGGATAAATTTGATTTACACACTGGGAGATTCAGCAATCCAGTTAAAAATAAGAAGACATGAAAACTAAACAAACACTTTGTCACGATGACCTTCTTCTTAGAACGTTTTAAGTGCATCTACACACTTAGTATCACATACACACTCACCCACTCACTGCTTAAGCAAACATTCAACGGAAATAGCAGATGTACAAGCTCACGACACACTGCCAAGCAATGCATTGTAGATCTGATATTTTTGGCAAAGAGATATGTTGTTGTTGAGGGAAAAAAGGAGTGAACCTAGAATTGACTGCTGGGGGACTCAGATCAATGAAGTATATATAGGATTCAACTTGCACCATTTGTTTAGTTGTACAATGGCTGCAGGTTCAAAATAATTTCTGCGATTTATTTTTCCACTTCAGGGCCTAAAAAACGGCTGCCGGAGCAACGAAGCTGAAATTCACCATGTAAAGGATGGGAAAGCTCACTTGATGTTGCAGCTGTGAGAAGTATAGAACTGATAGGTTGATGATAGCTCATTTGGCAATTTGGTTTAGAGAATGTTTTTACTCCAGAGACAGGTTACCAAAACATGACACAAGGGAAAAAAAGACGAGATTGATTCGATAAATGCAGATAAAAAAGGCTCATCGTGGTTTTGTCGTTGGGACAGGGACAGTTTTCTAAGACCACACAAATGCTGATGTCCATTTTTACACATTGCCTCAAAATTCAGCTTGAAGGTCAATTTAGTCTTATGATTGTCCCAAGGTACTTCTACTTTTCTACACAGTCCATGAATGTTTAATGATCGTCGACTCTTTTAAGTCATCACACCAGGTGACAAACTCCTCAAGGTCTGGGCCATGGCTGGACTCATTATCCCAGAACAGTCTCCCTCTCAGCTTTCCTTCTGTCTGTCTCTCTACTATACTGTCTCCCTCTCAGCTTTCCTTCTGTCTGTCTCTCTACTATACTGTCTCCCTCTCAGCTTTCCTACTGTCTGTCTCTCTACTATACTGTCTCCCTCTCAGCTTTACTGTCTGTCTGTCTCTCTACTATACTGTCTCCCTCTCAGCTTTCCTACTGTCTGTCTCTCTACTGTACTGTCTCCCTCTCAGCTTTCCTTCTGTCTGTCTCTCTACTATACTGTCTCCCTCTCAGCTTTCCTACTGTCCGTCTCTCATACACTGTCCCCTCTCAGATGTCCTACGCTCTCAGCTTTCTTACCGTCTGTCTCTACTACACTGTCTCACTCTCAGCTCTCCTACATCGTTACCCTCTCAGCTTTCTTACTGTACGTTTCTCCTACTGTCTATCTCTCCTACGCTATCTCCCTCTCAGCTTTCTTACGGTCTCGTCTCTCCTACACTGTCTGTCACCCTTCTCAGCTTTCTTACTGTCCATCTCTCCTATGCTGTCTCCCTCACGTCACTCTGTCAGCTTTCTTACCACCTGTCTCACATATGCAGTCTGCCTCTCAACTTTCTGTCTCTCCTACCCCGTCTCTGTCTCAGCTTTTGTACCGTTTACACATCGCCTATGTCATCACACTCTCAGCTTTCCTACGGTCTGTCTCACATATGGCGTCTGCCTCTCAGCTTTCTGTCTCTCCTACCCTGTCTCAGTCTCAGCTTTCGTACCATTTGCACATCGCCTATGTCATCACACTCTCAGCTCTCCTACGGTCTGTCTCAATAAAGAAAAAAAGGGGTAGTGAACTCTCCACTGTCTTTTCAAATGAAAAGACCCAGTCTTCTAACTGGACTTGTCTGTTTGTGATGGGGACAGTGGAGGGGTGGTGGATGTGATGGGGGACAGTGGAGGGGTGGTGGATGCTGTTTAGATGAGAGGACATGGGGACAGACGGGGGCAGTGGGACACAATGAACTGAAACATGTGTGTCTGGCGCCTTCCTTCCATAACAGTGAGCAGTGCTGACTCTACATGTGACACATAGTAAATTTATGTTCTGCACAGCACTCAGCTCAACCCTGAACCTGCAGTGTGTGTGTGTGTGTGTGTGTGTGTGTGCGCGTATGTGAGAGAGGGAGAACCAATGTGTGCACCATCTGTATGTATGTGTCAGCATGTGTGCATAACTGTGTGTATGACATTTTGTTTCAGTATGTGTATGTGATTTGTGTTTTGTGTGTGTGTATACATGCGAGTCAGTTCCTCTGTATGTGAGTTTGTTTCATGTGTGTACATGTGAGTCTGTGTGTATGTGAATTTGTTTTGTTGTGTGTGTATATCTGAATCTGTTTGTGTGTATGCGAGTTTGTGTATGTATGTGTGCGCATGCGTGCGTACATGCAAGTTTCTCTGTATACGAGTTTGTGTTTCATGTGTGTGCACGAGTCCGTTTCTATGTGCACAGTTGTGTCTCTGCGTACATGCAAATGTGTTTCTTTGAGTGCGCACGTTTTATTGTGCGTGTAACGCGAGTGCTTCTTTGTGTATGCAAGTTTGTATTTTGTTGTGTGAGTAATTTGTCTGTTTCTCTGCGTCTGAGTTTTTTCTTTGTTGTGTATAATGTGAATCTGTCCTTCTCTGTGTCTATACGAGTTTGTGTTTTGTTACGTACGTAATGTGTGTCTTTCTGTGTGTGTATTAGAGTTTTTGTTCATGTGTGCATGTACTGTATGTGATGTGAATGTTTGTCAGGTTGTACAGTAAGAACAGCTAAAACATGTGTGGACATCCAAGTGTGTATATGAGTTTACGTATATAAATATGCGTGTGTATTTGTCTTTCTGTATGTGTTCCATGTGTATGTATGTGTGAGTTTAGGTTTCTGTGTATGCAATAGAATTTGGTCGATTTGTATCTTTTGAGGGTGTCTGCGTGTCAGAGTGTGTGTGTGCGTGTGTGAATTAGTGACGAACATGCATGGCTCCACCCATGGATTTGAGAACAAGCAGAAAGCTGAGGAAAACTCTTACGCTCTCGCTCTGCTTCTCTCTAGTCTAGATGTTCCTCTCCTCGCTCTCTCTCGTTCCTCTCCTTTCTCTCTCACTCTCTCTCTGTCCGATGTGACAGAGAGTGAAGCAGACAGTTTTGTTTACATATTTGGTGTCAAGGCAACCGGAGCAGACAAGACTGCTCTCAGCTGCTACGACTCACCTCACACACGCACGCGCGCACACACACACACGCATTCACATACACACATATGAAGATAATGTGTGCGTGTGTGTGTTAATTTCCGAACACACACTTACACAAGCTTAAACTGTGCAAAACCATGCACACATGGACAGAAAGAAATCCACCCAATTCACAAATGCATGCTTGTATTGCGCACACATGTTCTTTCCCTCTTTGGGAGCATATTGTTGTGATCAGCAGGGAGAAGGGGAATGTTGTTTACTCAATCACAGAGACGCACACTTCATTTCACCAGCATGGACCTCTGGCGTGTTATTATTACTGTGAGACACAATGTGTTATCAGTGTGTGCTAAGTGAATGTGTGTGTCATGTACTGTATGAGCGTGTGGAATGTGTATACCATTTGTGCGTGTTATCTGTGTGAATGTGAATGTGTGTGTGATGATTTTATCAGTCTGCCAGCATTGTGTGACTGTCTCATGGTTCCAGCTGAGACACGGTACATGCGTCTGTGTGTGCAGGTAAAGAAACACGTTCCTCATGATCTTCACAGTTGATATTTCTGACTTAAATTAATACTTCACCCAAGAAATTACTTTATTTCTATCGTTTACTTAGCCTGTGATATAGAATTTTTATTTGTTCAAGCCGTGACATGCACAAGTGAAGAATTTGCATAAGTAGTGCCCGTGTGGTTCAAACGGAGTGCATTCACATGCATGCGAGTGCCCAGGCACGTGCATCTTTCGTTTAGTGTTTAAAACGTTAATTTTCTTCTGCTATGGTTATATTTTGGAAATACTTTTCACCAGATTTCAGTAGAAAATAATCTAAACCACACTATGAGCAGTGTTTTGGAGTTTATAAAAAATATTTTTGATATTATTTTGCTGTTGTTAAAATCGGTCTCTGATACTTCAATTCATGAAGTATTTTCTTCATTTTTTGATTCTTCTTTCATCCAAACAAATTCTCAGTGTCTTCAAGACATCAATGTGTAAGTGAACGATAGTCGGCTATTTTCTGTCATGCGATGGAGCATAAATTAGGCATTAGGCTAGAGTAGACTCTTTCAGAGCCAAGCAGTCAGTCGATAAGGCCTGAAACTTTTCCCAAAAATGTCCTACATCATATACTACGTCATAGATGGGGTGTCATCATAGACTGGCCACATAAGTCCAAGATCCACGCCAAAGCAGGCCATAAAAACAGTTTGACGCTATAGTTCTATACCGCAAAACAGGATTCTGACGATGCAGAAGACGAAAGGCACGGAGGAAGAGAGGATTAAGGAGAAGATGACATGGGAGGAGGAGAGAATCCAGATGATTAAAGAGAAAGAGACCTTGTCACAAAGGTTCCACTCTGCTCAGCAGTTGATTCAATACATGAAGAACGTGATGAAGACAACAGAGAACAAGATCATAAAAGTGCAAGAACAAATTAAATGCATAGAGGAAGGGAGGAGAGCGGAGAAGACCAAATGGGAGGAGGAGAAGGTCCAACTAACAAAAGAAAAAGAAGCTTTGTTACAAATGTTCCTGTCTGGAGAACAGACGAATAAATACATGACCAACGAGATGAAGACGAACGAGAGGAAGATCCTGAAAATGCAAGAGAAGATTAAAGGCATTGTGGAAGAGTGGAAAGAAGAAAAGAAGAAATTGGGAGAAGAGAGAATCCAACTCATTAAAGAAAAGGAGTCTTTTTCCTCTCTGCTGGGAGCAGAAGAATGAGTACATAAGAACTAAATAAAAGTCCAACGAGACAGATACCCTTTTTTTTAACGTTTTGGACATTATTGCCTATAATGACATGCCCAAAAATAGGCGAGCCAGTATGTTTTAGCCAGGCTAAACATTAATTGTGTTACCTTTAGTTGTAGTTAGGGTTTTTGTCATGGTACATTTTGCACATAACTAGATTCTTCCTCTGCATTTACCCATAGTAACTATTAGGAGCAGTGGATGCCATTGATATGGCACCCCGGGAGCAGTTAAGGTCTTACCACTTTAAACCGGTTTTGGGCATTATAGAGCATACGAAAATTTCTCCAAAATGCCGCCAAGCACCAACTTTTCCAAACTAGCTAAAATAACCGATCTACAAGCTCACAACGTGTCGGGATGCGCCATGTTGTGAGCTTGTAGATTGGCTATTTTTGTTATTAATTGTATGACGAACTATACCAGGTGTAAGCAGTTAGGTTTCTTGCTCAAGGACTCTTTAACACAGACTGGGCGAGCCAAGGGTCGAACGGGCAACCTTCCGATACTCATTCAGCTACAGATGCCCCAATTAAACAAGATCAGGAGAGTGATGCAGACTAGAGTTTTGAGATTGTTGTGTGTTGGACTTTATGAGTTGTGTTTACAGGTGTCCCTCTGTGTCACCTTGCACAGAGAGACAAAGAGGAAGACAGGGGGTGGTTGACTCAGCTGGGACGAGGAAGAGGACAGGAGGAGGGAGAGAAGACAAGGAAGAAGGGGTTTACTCAGCTGGAAAGAGGTTTCTGATCTCAGTAACATTAACAACAACTGAAAGAGATGAAAGGAGGAATAAACTGCCGCTCTGTCTGCAGAGGAGAGAGAGAGAGAGAGAGAGAGAGAGAGAGAGAGAGAGCGATAGAGCGAGAGAGGAGAGAGAGGAGAGAGGAAGAGTGGGAAGAAGGAGAGGAAAAGTGGAGAGAAAGTGAGAAAGGAGAGGAAGTGGGAAAGGAGAGAGGAGGGGAAGAGAGAGAGAGGAAATAGAGGAGAGGGATGAGAGAGAGTTTAGGAAAAGAGAAGATGAAGAGAGGATTAGGAGAAAGTAGAAATAATGTTGAAGGGGCAGGTTGACTCAGCTGTGACAGGATTTGATCTCAGCAATATAAACAACCAGAAGAGAAGAGGGGAGAGAGAGGGGAGAAGTGAAGAGAGCAGAGAATTTAATTGGAAATATACCTCATTAATAATGAGCTCATCCGTTTCTAGTTCCATTCACAAAACACACTACATTTCATATTAATATTTAAATATACATACTCAAAGATATAAACCCAGCACTCACACTCAAGCATCCATCCCATCAGAACCTGATACTCAACAGTCCATCCTCCTGCATTGTGCACAGTACTCCCCCATTTCCACAAATAGCTATGGGAATTGGCAGTCGGTCACACACAAAACATTGCCCAATCCGTTCCATTCTTCTCGCCATTTCATTAGTATCCCTCTTTAGTGCAACCAAGGGTGCATACTTCTTTTGTTTGCGCAACCAAGCGCCCGACTGGACCAATTAGCATAATACTTGGCCTGAACCCATCAGGTCCCATCGGGTTGTTTTTTCACTGATTATTGTATGTTAGGATCGGGCTCGTGCTTCAAATCACTTGGGTCAGGTTTACATTTTCAGGCCCGTTAGAGAACTCTAATATTAAACCCTGAGCTGAGCAGGAGGAGAGGAGAGGTTATGTAGACACCTGCTCTGAGATAAAGAGAGGGCAGACATGGCCAAGACATTCTTCTGTCAATGTGTGTCTGTGTGCGTGTATTTGGGAGAATCAAAGTAAAGACAAAATAAATCCTTTTACTGGTCTGTTTTCACTTCAGCAGGAAGCCAAGAAGCAATGTGAAGAAATATGACCATATGATTGGTATTGGGTGTGTATAATGCTTTTGAAGGACAGTAAAATATTGAAGTGAAATTAAGTGAAGTCGTTCAATTACCTTCGGGATCAAATGACTGGAAGACCCTCCTGGCCTGCTCTGATGGAGACTCTGGACCTACCAGAGACATCTCCTACAGAGAGAGAGAAGAGAGCAAGGAAGAGAACATTGAATAAGTGTGGACCAGCTAACCCATCTGAACTATTTTCATTCCGTCATGCAGCAAATCCGGACCTGTAGAGAGTCATTCTTCACACTTTTAAGAGTTAAATTAACACTGGAGTTTACTGTAGCATCATATGCTCCAAGCACCGTTTCTGATATTTTTTCTACCCTGATGAACATAAAATGATATAATATAAAATGGGCTTATCTGCATCAGAAAAGCCCACAGTCAGTCAGTCTGTAGTCAGTCTCTACACTAGTGATTCTCAAATTGGGGGCCGGGGACCCCCCCAGGGGTCCTTGTGAGGGTTCCAGGGGGTCCCCAGCTAAACAAATGATACTGCAGTTAGGAAGTAATAGGAACCGAATGGACCCTTAGAGGTCTGTCACTCAGAGAGCGTGCAAATGGAAACAAATGGACTTTTGTTTGTTTCCATTTGTACACTCAAGAGTTATAGGGGTCCGTGGCCTAATGCACACCAAACCGGGGGTCCCTGAAACAAAAACGTTTGAGAACAGCACACTGGGCAGAGACCCAACACACAGACTCGCATCAATAATGACAAGTCCAGTCAAACCTTATTTGTGCACTGCATTTCACACACAGACACACTCACAATGCTTCACAGGGGGGTCAGAAAACATGGAAAGTCATGCAAGAAAAATAAACTTAAGCCATTCAATCCGGGAACGCATCTCTGTCATTTCAGATTTAGCAGATATACAAGCGTGGCAATAAGATCTGCAATTTTTTGATAAATCTTGGAAAATGTGTGCAAATCTTTGAAAAATCTTTTTTTTTTAAGCGAAAATGTTTGACTCAAATCTTTGCTTCTGGGGATTCTGCAAATGTCTTCTAAACAGTTTTTTGAAAAAACGTATGTTGCTATAATATCATGTCGAGGACCCCCAAAATTATGTATTTGGCCGTGGACCCCCATCTCAAAATATGTTGTTCCAGGGACCCCCCAGAAGCAAAGATTTGAGTTATAAATGTTCGCTTCAAAAGAATAATTAAGATTTGCACAAAGTTTCAAGATTTTTCAAAAATAGAAGATCTACAAGCTCATAGTCGCGCTATGAGCTTGTAGATCTGCTATTTTTTTTGAACAGCCAAAGGAATCTTAAAATGACACAGATGCGTTCCCGGATTGAATGGGTTAAAAGGTGCATTTCCGTACGAAAGACAGAAAGCATAATGTACCACAGACAATCTGTCTGCGAACAGTCAACAACAACCCCTGCAGTGGAGCATGGTGTACTGCTAATGCAGACCGTGTGTGTGTGTGTGATCTGTGTTTACATAAAGAATGATTGCTATTTGTACGTGTCTATACTGTATGTTGTGTGTGCATGCACATATGAATGTGTGCATGTATGTGTTCATGCATGTATGCATGCGTGCGTGCTTGTTTGTGTGTATGTGTTTTCTGTGTAATCAGTGGGACTCTATTGGGTTATTAAGTGATGCAGTGATGCGGTGAGACGCTGTGTTTGGACTGTAAACACAGTGAGAGGAAGTGGCGTGTTAGAGATACACTGTGATTTATGGTTCACATCTACTGTGTTTGTTTGCTGACTTTAGCTTGGAAGAGCAACAATGCCTGAGGGGAACACAAATTAATATCAGTGACATGTGACAGTTCTTCTGACGGGCTGGGAACACATCTGATCCTCTCAGAGTCAACCCCTCCAATCCTGACCTTATAATGTTTGTGTTTTGGAGGGAAAACAAAGCTGGCTCATCTGACTTCATTAAAGCTGACGCAGAACATATTCTTCATAACATTTGAATGAAATGGCCATCTGCAGTGTTAATGTACTGAGAAGCACTGACGATGCCAAAACGTTTCAACACCACAGTCCATGACTGTATCAATCTACTGTAACAGCTCAATGTTTACGTCAAATGGCGTAGTGTACACAGTCAGTTTGTCAATGCAGGACGATGCCGTTGGATTGTCCCTGTGTAGTGAGGCAGCGCCACTGAACACTAAATTGTGATTCGTGTGGCTTTATAAACAAGCTGCACACATAAAGACTTACTATGGGTAGCTAAACATTGAGTTGAGAGAGGATGGATACTTATTTTCATTATCATCATTGTTAGGATATACTGTATGTTCTCTTTAGATTGTATTCGTAATGTTGCGACCCGTTTTATGTTATATGTATGCTTTGGCAATGTAAAACATTTTATCATGCCAATAAAGCAATCTGAATTGAATGGATGGATTGAGTAGGTACTGTAGGTAAGATGTAGAATCTACATGCATATGTTAATAAATCCACACAAATGTGTCTCTTTCTCTCCCAGTGTATGTCCTGAGGACTCTCCCTGTCTTTGCTCGATTATCTACATCCCTACATATAATTAAGGAAAACTCTGTGGACAGGATCTGTCTGTTTAGAATCTGTCTGTCCTGCCCAGTTCTCCTCAATGGCTGGAGCAATTGATCTGAATTTGAACACGCCCATCTATTAGCATATGCACCAAATAATGTCGCCCGTTTTTAACTTTTCCAAAATGTAAGCTGTTTATTAGCGCTTTTATGTCAACACCGGAGATTCTAGGTTTGGCCTATGGGAGTCGTCGCCATGGTTATAGCGCCCCAAGCTATGGGACGAATGATCAAACTGAAGACTGCGCACAGGCACTGTTAGACAGACAACGCTGCAAACTTATAAAGGACTTTCGTTTACGGCCAGTGTCCACACACACTGCGTTTCATGAGTGGGAGGGCACTTTGGATATCATCTTCATGCCACAAGCACGCAGATTCACACATCAATTTAAAACAAAAAACTAAATAACAAACATTCCAGTGTATACCCAGCCAACTCATAATACAGCCACATACTCATATATACCTGCACATAGAATATATAAAGTTAATAAAAAATGGAAATTAATCCGTTATAAGACACCCTTTTTCCTCCTATCCCTCGCTTTACAAAGATATTCTGAAAATGCTAAACTATGACGAAAAAGAAATTCACACGCGTGCGTGAGTGTTCACTGTGGGTTTGTGACGTGGCAACGGACGCGAGCGCATGTGTGTTGGAACTGTTGCAGGGACCAAGTACAAAGTCACTTTCCATCCCTGATATACTGTCTGTGCACAGCGCATAACCCAAAATGCACATACTTTGGGTGCTCATAACCCCGGACGGGTATTTACTAGTTGTAGATAATCGAGCAAAGACAGGGAGAGTCCTCAGGACATACAAGGGGAGTGAAAGAGACAGATAAATCGAGGGCCATAGTTGTGGAGGGGGGTTGGAGAGAGATGGGATGAAAAAAGGAAAAAGACACAGAAAGGGAGAGAGAAAGAGAGGTGTGTGGATGAGGTTTTGGGGACACATTGAAAGGAGATGTCTTCCAGCTGCTGGCTTTTTAAACAATCAGACATTCTCTCTCACGTGCGTGTGCGCACACACACACATTTTGTGTCATATGGCGTGTAGGGACCAGCGGGGTCAGTTGTGTTAATGTTACAGTCTCCATAAATCACACAGTAGATTTGTCATTAGCTAGTTTCACTTGTGGAGGTGAGAGGGGGTCAGGCTGTTCTCCCGATGGGAGAGACGTGCTGAAAAGTAGCTTTAATACTTAGTACAGAGCTGGCCTCAGTACAGTAACGTAAATCCATGGAACCTGGATTTGACCTTCTCCTTTTAAGTCGTGACACAATGTACATTTCCCTGTGCTGTTACTAATCTGTGGCCTGGGTGGAAATGCTTTCAACCCACCATTGGGCCCTGAACCACAGGCTCAGAAACATTATAGTCATAAATGACTTACTGTATTGCTCCGTAAAAACTGCAATGGTTCCATATGGAACAGTTTTAGTGGTAACAGAGAACCTTCAGGTTCTATAAAAAAAACATTTCATACAATATGGACCTTTACAAATGTTTCTTTTTCACGTGGTTCTTGGTAACAGAACCAAATATATGGACCGTGTAGAAGGGTTCTTCTTTTCCACTGTAGAACCTGTGCCATCAGCATATCATAGGCTCTAGTCTAATGGTTCTCAAAGTGGGGTCCAGGGACCCTCAGGGTTCGTTGAGGAGGTTTCTAATGGACCCAGCCCAGGTAGAGTTGTGCTGATACCGATACTGGTATCGGATAACCTGGCGATACTCCCTAACATGCTGGTATTGGTATCAGCAAGCATGCCAGTCCATGCCATTCCGATACCAAATAATGTATAGCGTGATGATATTTCATTTACAGTGAGCAATTATTTTGTATTTTGAATGCTTCAGTTTCCAGGTGTCTAGCGCATTGTAGCGGGGATAGACACCTGCGTTCTCGGCTGATACAGACAATAAGCCTCTCCAACCTACCTACTCAGTTGTTTCACTACAGTTTTATACCCTTACTGTACTATTTGCATTGTTATTTTACTAACTAATGGCTGCACTTTAACAAGTATTAATGGAACTGTTATTTATTCCTAGATGTTTATCTCACGCATTAGTATCGGATCGGTACTCGGTATCGACCGATACACACATCGTGTGTCGGAATCGGTTCGGGAAGAATCATAACATCTCTACGTACAGGGCTGTACCTCAAGAGTATAGGGATCGGGCACAGTGACGAGTCACTGTTAACTCCGCCCACTTTTGACCCCATCTTACATGACCAGTTTGATGCTCTGCTACATCACTCTGTAGTCCTATGCTTGTTGACAACAACACTATGGAGATCAGATGTTGGAGATCAAAGAAACGTCATATGGCTTGGGTGTCAGCAGACGAAATAACATAACCTTCAACAACATTACCAAACACATATAGGCTCTCTACCTCTGCTCCAACAAGCATGACAGCACACAATAAAAAATATAAACATCTGTTGTGCTGATCAGATGGAGTCTCACAGAGCAGAGCCCTGGCTAAGTGGCTAGCGGCTAAGCTAGCAGTTTTAATGGGAAGTTTGCGGCCGTATTAGCTACATCTGGCATTAAAAAAAAATGCTATCGAATATCTTAAATACAATGAGATTGAGCTAACAAAAAAAGTTTTGTTTCTCTATGTGTCCAGTCTGAGAAAAGTTGTCTAGCGTGGGTGGCTCACGGTGGCTGAGATAAACAGGGACTAAACAGGGATAAAACTATATTTTATTTCGGTTACACAATAAGCAAGAAACTATGTTCTTTTTAGGTAAACCAGCCTATGAAATGAATGATTGTGACTCTGACTGGGCACCGTCATTACATCTGGGGCACAGATGTAATGACTTTTCCCCCCCAGGTAGCATGCCTTTGCGTCCACGTTCAGCCTCTCTCTGTATGGTATCTCTCTGTCACGCATTGTCTGGTCCATCTTCTGTCCTTTACCAATACATTCGTTGTAGTTTATGCGTTCAGGACACGTCGTGAGTAACTGTCAATGTTGTTGATACGAGCTGTTGTTATAGTGATCATCCAAGATGGCCACCGGGACTACGTCCTTCTGGGCCTGGCCACGCCTTTCGCCCGATCCCTATACAAATGGATCCAAATGGTCAATTTGGTTCCATTTGAATACTCTCAAGAGTTATGGGCATCCTTGAAATAAATAAAAAGTTTGAGAACCACTGCTCTAGTCCTGCTTAGCCAGACGATGGGGGATGAGACTATAGTCCTACAGTTAACTCAAGTCAGGATGCGATAGCTAATCACAGCTTATTACACCCCCCTCCCCCCAAGCCAGAACAGAGGTAATAACATCACCTGGTAACTAAACCAAGGACAACACGCCGATAATACTGTGGTTGCAGTTATGTGCGTGTGGCAGACAAGACTAATGACCCCTCATCAACACACACACACATATTAGAGGTTAATGATCATGTGACAAATACTGACTCAGAAGTAAGCGACGCAGACAAACACACATTTGTGTCTCTCTCTACATGTGAATGAGTGCATCTGTGTGTCTAACTGTATATCTGTGTTTGTTTATGTGTGTGTATGTGTATGTGTATGCCAGTGTGTGTGTGTGTGTATGTGTATGTGTATGTGTATGTGTGTGTGTGTGTGTGTGTGATGACAGGTCTGGCCAGCAGTCTTTGATGTGGTTTCATTACAAGCCTGGGAAGACACTGCAGAGAGAACACACTCCACAGGGAACAGGGTGTGTGTGTGTTTGTTTGTGTGTGTGTCTGCGTGTGCACGCTTAAATGGGAAGACACTGCAGCACTGGAAAAACATGTCATGAAGAGAACACTCCACAGGGAACAGGGTGTGTGTGTGTGTGTGTGTGTGTGTGTGAGCACGCACATTTACAAGTGTATTGAGGCATCTGTGTGTGTGCATGCGTGTCTGTATGTGTAAACTAAGGTGTGCATATTTGTGTGTGTGTGTGTGTGTGTTTGTTTATTAGACCTGTCCCCTGCTGCCTTTTATTTGATTATTCTGGAGTACAAGCCTGCAATCTCTGAATACGCACACGCACACGCACACGCACACAGTGGAATTGATGCCAAGTCTTTGCGAGCGTGTCTTATGAAATCAAGGAGCGCATTTCACCCTGACTGCAATACAACAAGTACTGACCATCTACACAAAGATACAATATACACACACACACACACACACACACACACACACACACACACACACACACAGAGTAGGAAACTGCCCTGAATAGAGTTAAGAACAGCACTCACAAAGAAATAGACACAGTACACACGCATGCACGCACACACACACACACACACACACACACACACCACTCCAATGGGCCAAATATGAGGGAACAGAGTAATGCAGAACATTCCTGCTGAGAAGAAACAGAGACTATTTATTGAAGTCAAACAAGGCTTCTGGAAGAGTCAACAGCCTCACAAAACAAAAAAAGGCCTGGCTGTCAGCAAGGGTGTGTGTGCTGTATTAGAACCAAATGTCATCACAAGGACAGAGAGATGGGGGAATTCCTGGACAATGTTTAAGTGTCTATTTTTAGGAACAGGTCTTACATTTCGGCCTCTAGTTTGAGGGCAGTAACGTTAATGCTCATCAGCAGTAGAACAATGGATGGGTTCAGGAGATTAACGCAGCAGCAGAATTAGTACACTTGATGCCAACGGACTAAAAAGGTGGTCCTGATGAAGAGAGAGAACCCACCTTTTACTTCCTTTTTATTTCACCATTTTGTTAGTGGTCAGTACAACCGGATCCATTTTGACCCTCTCGAAGAGTTAATTGAACACTCGGGATTCTGCAGGGTAGCTCTTCTCTTTCTTTTTCTCTCTTTTTCCTTACCTTAGACGCGAGTGGGTACTTTACTTTGTTAGACTCACTTCCTCCCTTATATCTAGGCATGAGTGGGCCCCCCCCCATACCTTTCTCCCTCTCCACTCCCCTCCCTCCAGTCCTGTTGTCTTACCTCTGTGAACATAAGTAGGTACTTCACTTTGGAGTGTCCACCCTCCTCACCTCCTCACCCTTCCACTCGCTCGGCTGTCCTTCTCTCCTTTCCTTTCCTTTCCTTTCTTCTCTAAAATCAGTCTGGGACAGACATGTGGGGGGGTACAGTTACTCCTATTGTTGTGTGTGTGTGTATGCGTCGGTGCTGCTCCGCCCTCCATACATGCAGGTTATTGTGTGTGATGAAGAGGCCGTTAGTGGCCACAGAGTGTGTCTGTGGGGATCTCCTTACAGGGAGGACAAAGCAGAGGTCCAGGGCAATGTCTTCAAACATGTGTTAGTACAGAAAGACAGTAACAGGCCTCCATGTATGACATGATTTATGACAAGGCCTTTGTGCCCAAGGGACACCAATAGACAAGTCAAAATCTCAAAGAACACATCGTGACACGTTGTGAGCTTGTAGATTTGCCGTTATCGCTTTTCCGACTTATTTTTAATAACGACATGCCCAAATAGGGGCGTCAGGTTTAAAGTAGTTAAAATATATTTCTTTTAGGGTTTGCATTGCATGTGGTTAAACATTGCATCTGTATTAGAAAAAGTACTCTCAGAGCACAAATGTCTCTCGGCACGCCGTTTGGGAACCACTAATAGTTAAATGTAGGACTTTTTGTGTTAATGCCAACCTGCAGGACTTTTTGTGTTAATGCCAACCTGCAGGACTTTTTGTGTTAATGCCAACCTGCATATAGTAAGAGCCAATTAATGATAAATATTATGCCGTACCATTATAGAACATATGATTGACAGACCCACATTTACAGTACCAATATAAAATAGGCCTACACTGGCTGATACAGATGTACAGTACCAATATAAAATATACTGGTTGATACAGATGTGGCACTAGAAAGGTGTGCTCAATAGAGCGTAAATCTCTGCCAGAAGGCATACCCTAATAATAATAATAATAGTGATTTATGCAGTGGCAGTTGTTCCTACAGCCATGAAAGTAGCACAGCACAATATGTAATATTCTGGTTGATAGAGATGTACATACATAAAATATAGTGGTTGACACAGAGGTACCAATATAAAATATAGTGGTTGACACAGAGGTACCAATATAAAATAGTGGTTGACACAGAGGTACCAATATAAAATATACAGGCCATTAGATAATGGGGTGGACAGATGACCATGCACTGTTTTCATTTTACAAGACAATGTTCTTGCCAATAAAAGTATATGATGTCACATTACACATCAGTATAATATTAATGATTTGCCTCGTCAGATTTTACACATAGTAGGGTCAAACAGAATAGAACATCTGCTGTGCAAGAACGGGAGAGTCAGAGATAGACTAATAAAACGTTCACCTAACCTCAACTGCATCCCAAAAGACTACAAAGGGAATGTGTGTGTGTAAGTACAGTAGGTTGGTGATAAAATGTTCACCCAACCGTGTCTGCCTCCACACACAGATACAGTGAGAGAAGGGGACTTATCTCTGGTTACAGAGCACTGTGTAGTGTCTGTGTGTGTGTGTGTGTGTGTGTGTGTGTGTGTGTGTGTGTGTGTGTGTGTGTGTGTGTGTGTGTGTGTTGCAGGTGTGACAGACAGTGTGGGCAGGTGATTAATGTTGCTGTCATAGATGAGAAGGGCAGAGACTGAACAGAGAATGGAGGGGAGACAATACAAAACAATCACAGCAGCCTGGGAACGTACAACACAACACAACACAACACAACACAGGGACACAGCAGCACACAACCCAACGCAGTGTCACACAGAACACAACCCAACGCAGTGTCACACAGAACACAACAGAGCTACAGTATGGCTGTTTGGGAGTCCTTGGCATGGAAAGATGCCAAGGACCTAGTTATTGAGACATCTTGCTTGGGACTAAAGTGGTGGACGGGCGGACAGACAGACAGACAGGGCCATCCTTAGAGCCCTGGCACTAACAAGGCTATAAACGCAGTACGCCAAAACAACACAGTACAGTACAGTGACAGGGACCACAATGCAACATAGGGGGACAGTACACATGCACACAATTTACTGAGAGCCATCTCATGTTGTGTCTCTATAACACACAAGCATTCACTGACACAGACACGTACATACTGTATACACACAGACACCCACACACAGGCCTTTCATCCTGTTACTTACAATGGCCCAGGTTTGACCTGTCACATATTATTAATGAGTCCTAATGTACGGCTGAACAATGAGAAGCAGGGCAGGATGAACTGTGCTGGTGTGGGACATCAGGTAATGTGGGCCAGCCTACATTTCTATTACTGAGCACGCGCACACACGCACACACACACACACAGACACACACACGCACGATAACCTGCAGAAGCCCGTCCCAGACTGTCTGATGTGAGCTTATGTTTTCTCTTTTCAAAGAAGCAGGCCTTGAGGCCTGTACTATGAAGTAAACCAGACCATCTTCTGCGTTTCAAATGCATCCTTATTGAATTTGTTGCATTGTTCATACATATGCATTATATACCTCCACCCATAGATTATCATACTAACTGGAGAATAAATTAAAAAGTCCCATATCAAAGTCAAATGTAAGGTACTTCAGTTCCAACCAGAAAACAACCTGACTGGACAGGAGATATACTGTATGAATGCGTAACTATGCAGCCCTGCACAAGTAAGCCCTCTCTCTCTCTCTGTGTGTGTGTGTGTGTGTGTGTGTGTGTGTGTGTGTGTGTGTGTGTGTGTGTGTGTGTGTGTGTGTGTGTGTGTGTGTGTGTGTGTGTGTGTGTGTGTGTGTGTGTGTGTGTGTGTGTGTGTGTGTGTGTGTGTGTGTGTGTGTGTGTTACACGCCATCTTATCAAGAGCAGGCTGAACAGTACAGACAGATGGAGGGACAGAGGGTTGAAATGAGTAATTACTCAGAAGCTAGCCAAAAACAACTTGTGTGTGTCTTTGTGCAACTCTGTGTGAATGCCTTTCCATGTATACGTAACGTGTGTATGCCTTTCTGTGTGTGTGTGTGTGTGTGTGTGTGTGTCTTGAGGGATGCTGAGGACCAGAGAGGCCGATTGCTGTTACACACAACGAATCGCTGACCCACAACACACACCTACAACAGTGCTACTGCGCACGCACGCACGCACACACACACACACACACACACACACACACACACACACACACACACACACACACACACACACACACACACACACACACACACACACACACACACACACACACACACACACACACACACACACACACACACACACACACACACACACACCCCCCCCCCCCCCCCCCCCTCTCTCTCTGGAGAGGCTGAGATGAGGCCTGTGAATCTCATCACAGTGATGGGGAGAGAGAGAGAGAGCAAGAGAGAGGGAGAGAGAGAGAAGGATGACAGAAGAGGATGAAACAAGTCATGGGAGGAGAGAAGAGACTCTTCACCTCCCTCGGTGACTGTCGCATCCTTCCTTCCTCCGCTCTCCATCCCCTGTATTTCCTCTCAACCTCCCTCTCTTCCTGTCCCAGGAGGGAGCGATGAGGTGTGTGTGTTAAGGCGGGAAGCTGAAATGCTACGTATGCTACACAGTAAAATCACAGAAAAAGTGTTAATTTAACTGAGAGGGTACCAAAAAAAAAAACGGATTTGGTAACATTTATACACTCGAACGTTACAAATGGATAAATGAACACTGTGTAGAATTTGACCGTTTAACATACTGTAAATGTGCTGGTGGACTAAACCTCTCTGGGTCCTCTTGGACGGACAGATAGAGTACTTCACAATTTACAATGTAGGTGTTTAGCAGATGCTCGTATGGAAAGCGCCTAAAGTGCACAGGTCAGAATAACCTGCATGAGCCCCAATCACCAGTTTTGTCTTTTGGCTGAGAGAGAGAGACACAGGAGGAATTCAAACTGTCCAACAAGGGCCTCGTCTTCAATATACTCAGGGGATCAGTGCCCATGTACAGTATGTTAAAGTACTTCACCAAATTGAGAGACGCCCACGGGCACAACACCACTGATCATGATTTGTATTGTATGTCTTGTATGTCCTGATTATGAATTGAATACATAGGACCACAATGGAAACAAGCCCTTTGTTGTTATCCTTTTAGTATTAGGTAGGTTGTGTTATCCTTTTAGTATTGCTTGAGTAATTGTTGTTGCTGTACCGTTTGCAATTTGTTAAAGAAAATCAATTAATGCATGACTATGACATTACCGTAATATTGTTCATATTGAAAATAACGTTGAAATTACCATGTTATTCATATTCATATTCATAACGTGTGGATAAAGTGTTCCAGCATCCACTTCAAAGAGCCCCACTGTAATGTAAAGGTTTTAAAATGGGTAGGCAGCTCTTTAAAGGTAAGACCAGTATTATAATACATATACTGGGCCAACCCTGACCCCAAGACACATCTCATCCATCATATACAGCTTCTCCCCCATCTCTGTTCCGCTCTTCCTGTCTCTCTCGGTCCTTTTCTATCCCTCTGTCCCTCCTCCGCTGTCTCTTGAGAAACACTTGTCCAAAAACAGATCCCATTACGTGCCATTACACACACACACACACACACACACACACGTTTGTATTACTATACTTGTGAGGACATCAACATTTTAGGAAGCCGATTTTATGATTGATTTATGATTTCTTTGGGGCATCTTTAACCGCAAGTCTAAAGCCGAAAAATAGCAGATCTACAAGCTCACAGAGCTTGTAGATCGGCCATTTTACGGCGTGTGCCATCGCCACACAACTAAGTATAAAATGGGAAAAATCTACAACCCGACCCCTAAACCTAACCTCTAAATGTCTAATCCTAACCTGAATCTTTTTCTAATTGTAAACAAAAAAAAATCAACAATAAAACAAATTTTCTTGCGAAGACCAGGAAAATGGTCCTCACAACGTCTATTCCTCAAATTCTACTATACTTGTGAGAACGTTTGGTCACACACGCACACACACACACACACACACACACCTACTCTCTCTCTCTCTCTCTCACACACACACACACACACACACACACAAATACATTAGTAAAACAGACAGCAGAGAGGGGGCTGTCCTTTCTGCAGGTAGATTAGATAAAGCCCTGTAATGCAGTTAGGCTGATGGTCTGAAAGCCTGGGTCACACTGACTGGGGTCTCAGGGGAGTGGGGGGGGGATTAGACAGTGGTCTCTGGGGGGCGACACAAGGAGCCGCTGTCACATCACAGACGGGGATCAGGTTCAGTGCCTTTTGTAAGGGAATGGATCCATATCTGCTACTAAAAGCTACATAAGCTTTTCTAAGAGTTTAGAGTCTGGGAAATGCTGCTGTGTGCTGAGAACTGGAGCTAAACTTAGAGAGGTTCTCTAGTGCAGTGGTTCCCAAACTTTTTAGCTCAAGACCCAAAAGACAAATTAGACATTTGACCGGGACCCAAACTGGTGAAAATAGCAGATCAACAAGCTCACAACGTGTCACTTCGCGCCGCGAGCTTGTAGATCTACTATTTTCTCTACTTAATTGGGTTTTTAAATGTTACTTAATTTATGGAAAGGTTTTAGATTTTGATTTTATTTATGAAATTCTTTTGAAAAAAAAAAAGGTTTTAATTGATGAAAAGTTGTGATTTGTTTGTTTAAACTTTTTTAAATCTTTTGAAATAATATCTTTTAAATGTAGGAAACAAAAAAAGGCTATATTTTACTAGGATTTTGTGCCAGGGATCCCCATACAAGGTTTGTGTTTTCAAAAATATTAAACATCTTCTCAAGCTCAATTTTTTACAAGATATCTTTTTGAAAATAGCTGATCTACAAACTCACCAGCTTATAGATCGGCTATTTCAGGTTGAAGACATTATTCGCTTCATATTCTTGTCGAGCAATAACTTTGCGCTTACCTGATCATCTCAGCATATCAAGTTCCATACGTTTGTTTTGTCAAGAAAGCAACACCGTTGCGCGATGGAGTATTACCAAACGTAATCATTCGATTGGAATGTGCAAGGAAACATTGGCATGATCCAAAATGATCTCTCACACAAAAAGATAGAAGCCTCGGTATTGGCCATACTCGGTGTTCTGCGTGGAGGCGGTCAATGGGGCCACCGTGATTCCGCGACACCTGTCATGCTGAGATGTCAAAGTAATTGACCTGCCAGGCATCCTATAGTGTGCATAGTTTCAATGTACAGGCTGATGATAGGTTCTTGGTTTATGTGTGCATTAGTTATTAGACTACTGGTTTACTTTATTATTAGATTACTATTTCTATGCATTTGATGTATTATTGATGTATTATCGTGTGTCCTTGCTTACTGTAAATCGCTCTGGATTAACCCATTTTGGGCGGGAACCCCTATTTGTAACTATACCTTTCAAGACGGGAACCCCTGTTGCTATGTACAGTATATAGCAACATAAATTTTTTGTAATTTTTGAATAAATATTTGAAGTTTTTCAGAAAACTTAGGTCAGGATTTAGAAGGCGTTTTTAGAATCGGCCTCAGGTCTAAATGGATTAAGAGCGTCTGCTAAATGCCTAAACTGTAAACTGAACATGAAGCGGTACCGGGCAGTAGCGCAAATAGATGGAGCCCCAGAGCTATTGAGAATTACGACACTCCCATGGACGTCCGATGTAAACGGAGAACATTCACATACATACAGTAATATTAACACATGTTTCGGCAAAACCAACTTACAGTTGATTTTGGATGAATGCATTGCTGACGTTAGTAATGTGACTGCATCACAGTGAGATCAAAGCTCTCCTCTCACTCCGGAGGAGAAGGGCACCGCTGCTGAATGCATATAGGGGACACACTGGTCTTCTATTTATCCCTCCCAAAAAAACTATGATTCAAAACAAATGTAACAAATTGTTTAGGCTACACTATTTGGTAGATACATGCGATACTGCGGTTGGTGCGTTGTCTTTGCAGTTTCCACCCCTTGCAGTTGGCATGTTGATGGGGCATCGCAGTTATTGCAGTAATGCCCAATGTCCCATATCATGTTTTTTTCATTGTTCACTACAGGGAATATCAAACAAACTGGTGTTTGATTATTCATTTCAAAGGGGTATTTCACTTTAAAACACGGGGGGGGGGGGGGGTCATTTTAACATTTATTCTGGCCTTTATGTGCAGTGCACCCCAGTCAGTTTTTAATTTGCTTGATTCAATATTTAGATATTTGCTATTGATTTTATCAGACACGCTCCCAATCTATATAAACCCATTGAACTTGAAACTCAATTTGAACCATGTTAGACTCATTGAAAACACATGTACACGGTTCTGGTGACTGATATTGTGCTATAGAATAAAATCAAAAACATGGCCCCCTCATGCATTAGAAGGACAATATCAGTCACCAGAACCAGGTACGCGTGTTTGCATAACATGGTTAAAATGGATTTTTAAGTTTAATAGGTTTATATAGGAGGGGGCGTGTCTGATAAAATGAATATCAACATATTGAATCAAGCAACTGTGTGTGGTGCACACAAAAGCCAGAGTAGACAGTAAAATGACCCCAGAAGTGTTTTCAAGCGAAATACCCGTTTAAGCAAGGCTTTTATCCGTTTCTGCAAATACGATACGATAGCATGTAGGAATGTACAATATTAAATAAATTACATCAGCCTGCTAATATTAGGTTAACGTATTACTGCAACTGAAGGCTAGATTATACTCCATCGACCCTTTGACAGCTGAAAAAGTGTCAAACAACAGTTACGGTAAGCTAAAAGGGTAGAGCGACAGCCTTTAATGTGCCTCAGCTCTAGCAGCAGAGTGTCCTCGTCCTGTGGATGTCCCTTTAACCCATAGAGACCGGGAACGCATCTGTGTGTCATTTTTAGATTTCTTTGGGCTATTAAAAAATAGCAGATATACAAGCTCATAGCGTGGCACCGAGTGCCGCGCTATGAACTTCTAGATCTGCCTCTTTTTTTTTTTTTATCGTGAAAATGTGTGCAAATCTTTGAATATATATTTTTAAAGCGAACATTTGTAACTCAAATCTTTGCTTCTGGGGATTCTACAAATGTCTTCTAAATCCTAACAGTTTTTTGAAAAAACTTATGTTGTTATAATATCAGTGGTGCTCAAAACCTTTTCATGTCAAGGACCCCCAAAATTATATGTATTTGGGCACGGACCCCCATCTCAAAATATTTTGTTCCAGGGACCCCCAGAAGCAAAGATTTGAGTTAAAATTGCCTTGAAAAAAAATATATATATTCAAAGATTTGCACACATTTTAACAAATTTTCAAAAATAGCAGATCTATGAGCTTGCATATCTGCTATTTTTGAATAGCCCAAAGAAATCTAAAAATGACAGATGCGTTCCCGGTTTGAATGGGTTAACCTCACCATAATGAAACCTCTGGTCTGCAGCACAACAAAGCAGAGGCAAGGATTTGTTGCTCTCTGTCTATAATCAGACTAGCGTCAGCTGTGTGTGTGTGTGTGTATGTGTGTGTGTGTGTTCCCTGTTCTCCAGCGGGACAAACGGATCCAGATGGGAACTCTGGGATCACATTCCCTACAGGAAACCATGCACCTGAGGGCACTGCAGCGTGCACACACACAGAAACACGCACACGGCACACGCACCCGCACACACTACACAAACACACACGCAAATGCTAATCAGGATCAGGTTCCCTCTCTCAGGAATGCGAGTGTGCAGATGAGTGTGTGTGTGTGTGTGTGTGTGACAGAGTGTGTGTATGAACAT
The DNA here is from genome assembly GCF_963280865.1 of Gymnoscopelus braueri. NCBI lineage: Eukaryota > Metazoa > Chordata > Actinopteri > Myctophiformes > Myctophidae > Gymnoscopelus > Gymnoscopelus braueri. The sequence goes on from NC_137605.1 coordinate 21,201,452, forward strand.
GTCACCATGGCCAGAGGAGCTGTATAGTAATAGCTGTAAGTCATCAGTGAGTGAATGAATGATGTGCTATCATGTGTATGGAATAGTGCTGTAATCAAGGTAGCAGCCAGGGTGTGGCTCAGCGCTGGACATGATGATGACGGTGGTGGCTGTGTCATGCTGCATTCTGCTCTATTGGGAAGGAGAATCGATTGGCTCCGCCTAAAGCGGGTGATTATCAATATGCGGCCTGCAGAGCTGTATAGAGTTACATACGTACCGATAGATGTGATAAACAAATTGTGTGGGTTCCAGGGTGCATGCGCACACACACAGACACAGATACTGGCACAGATTCTCACACACACGCACGTGCACACAAACATAGATATGCTGTAGATAAGTGTATGGATGCACACACCAAATACAGAAATTGATACTGAAACACAATTCAAGCACATGCGTACACAGCAATACATGATGCAAGTGTGTCTGTTTGCATGCACACACACACACACACACACACACACACACACACACACACACACACACACACACACACACACACACAGATGTGACGAGGTGTAGTATGATCACACTAAGTGAGGTCAGCTCTGTTGTTTTAACTTGAGAGAAACCTTGAGTCCCAGGGCAGAGGTACGAATCATCTGATCCCTTTGTTATGGGAATGTGTGTGTGTGTCCTGGATTCTCTCGGCTCTCTTACTTATAAGAACGAGACAGTGAAACCGATCACATGTGGAGCCAGGGACAGGTCAGGTAGAGCACTGGTTCTCAAACATTTTCATGTCAAGGACACCCAAACATGTTCATGTCAAGGACACCCAAACATTTTCATGTCAAGGACACCCAAATTATTATGTATATTTGGCCGCGGACCCCCATTTTAAAAAGATTTGGTGCCAGGGACCCCATAAGTGAAGATTTGTCAACATCTTACGAAAATAGCCCACCTACAGTATACGCCCGCGATAAAACCCGTTGAGAGCTTGCAGATCGCTATTTTCTAATCGCGGAAAAATTCAATTAGGCTTAAGTGGTTACATTGTTCCTCAAGGACCTCTGGGCGTCCCCAGACCCCACATTGAGAACCAGTGATGTAGAGACAGAGAGACAGACAGTAGCGGAGGGAGAGAGAGAGTAAAGCCTGCAAAAAGAACAACATGACGTAATTGCGGAGAAAACAACTAACACACTGCTTTGCCGAAGTTCGTTTTGGCATCTCCAAGATTTTTAAACTAGCTGAACACTACCCCAGAGACATCAATATATTCTTATATTTACGTAAACCGCCGGCAATGTATCATGGACATGTTTAGATGAAAGGCTGGCTGAGGAGGTTAGGCGGTACGAAAAACTCTATAATCCCTCTCTCAGGGACTACAAACATAACCAGATGGCAATTATTTCATGGAGAGCTTGAGCACACACTTTGTCACCAGAAATGGTGAAATCTGGCTCTCTGGCACCTAGGCTCTAAAGTTGCCTGACAGCACATCGCGGGTTCGAGTCCTGATCCCGTCAGCCTTTGCTGCATGTCACTCCCCCTCTCTCCCCATTTCCTGTCAACCTACTATCCTATCAATAAAGGCATAAAAAATACCCAAAATAAATCTTAAAAAAAAAAGAAATGGTGGAATCTTGAGGCAAATTATGTCACATCATGTTGGAGGGTGATGTAAACAGAGATTTGAGTAAAATCACTGCTCCAGCCCTCTATACAGTGGCCGGGGTCTAAAGTTAAGCACCGCATCGAATACAACAATTTCATCCACAGAAAACTAGTTCGGTTTTCGCAAGCCGACAGACATAACATGTAAAGAGTAAAGCAAGCCTAATTTATACTTCAGTCACACATTGAAAACAATGTGAAAGTGTCCGAAATCTGTTCTTTTTGTTGAGTGACACCATTGTGCGACAAAGTATAAATAAGGCTTTAGACAGCCGGACGGAGACACAGACAGACCACTGAGTGTGAGTGTGAGAGTGTGTGTGTGTGTGTGTGTGTGTGTGTGTGTGCACAGTTGAAAAGCCAAGAAACAAATTTAGGCATCCATATATGACCAAACCACTGCTAAGACACATTCCTAACCTGCTGCTAACATTACACACTGTATGTCTTTGTGTGTGCGTGTATGTTAACAGTGTATCTGTGTGTGTGTGCGCGTGTATGGGTGAGTTGAACTTACCTTGGCGAAGAACACTGAAAGATGAGTCTCACTGCCAAGAATCCAAATAGGGAACTTTGGAGACTTCAGGAACGCACCGACCTAGAACACGAACACGAACACACACACACACACACACACACACACAAGAATGTGCAGAAGATGAAATGTCCAATTCCCACCAGTTTTCACTATCAATCACTAGACTAGAGTATGTGTTTAAAGTTGAGCTGAGTTTCAGCAGAACATTACCATGTTTCTAAAGGCAGAAGAGACCTGCTCTACCGAAGAGACCCACATGCCACACAAAAGAAAACGAATTTATGTAGTCAAAATCGTGAGTTTCAACTTAACACGCCTAGTTTCTAAACACCCAAATAATAAAATTGCTCCATCAATATGTCTCTTAACTCACTAGCTGCCAGAGTTATTTCAGATTTTTAGCTGTTGGCTGCCAGAGATTTTTAATTGAAAAACAAAAAGTACTCAGGAGCCGAGATACAGAATTTTTAAGTTTTAAAGTTAAGTTTTTTTTTTTTTTTCCAATAGAACGCATTTATGCGTTATTGGCAGGCAAGTGATGTATTCAATAGAACGCATATATGCGTTATTGGCAGTAAATGAGTTAACTTAGTTACCAAGTTATTGCAGATCAATTTGTTCAATACGTCTGGTTTAGAGGTTTGTGAACTGGCCTCTGTAAAAAGTCAAAGCCGACATTTTTTTTTTTCAATTTAAAATTTCCACCCACCATTATATGATGTTTTTGCATAGTAGTGTATATTTGTATTAAATTATATTTTGTCATTAAATGTTTTGATGAATTGAGTATAAAGGACCCCAATGGAAACAAGCCATAGTGATTTCTTGGGTTTAAAATCCTCTTAACAGTATTGATATATATTGAATATTGAACTGTACTTCCCTGTGCTTGTCTTTGCAAACTGTTAATAAAGTATTCAATCAATCAATCAATCTCTGAGAAGATAATCATTTAGCACTCTAACATGCTTTGAGTGTGTCTGTTGTTGAATACAGGATGTGTTCATAGGAGAACGCCAATCAATAGATTCTTATAGGATAACGCCAATCAATAGATTCCTACAGGCAGAAGAGGGACAGCATCATGTTAAACATAAAGATTGTGAGCAGTTCTGAATGTATTCAATGCATCCAGCTCATATGAAGCTACTCATTTGTCATCACCGGTTGCTTTTCTCCAAAACACACTTTATGAACAGAAAAACCAATCTGGACTCTGTAGAAAACACAGCCCAAGTCCCCCCCCCCCCCACACACACACATCCAATTCCCAGCAGTTCTGATCTGATCATCCATCAGAACAATCATTGTTTGAAGACAAACAGAGGCTGGTCTCTGGTTTCTGTGGTCAATTTTAACTAAACATCAATATCTGAGCAATTTCCATCCGCACACTTGATGTGACATAACAGCTGTGGGGACCAGCAGATTTCAATACATCTTCCTCACTATCTCAACATGGGGTTTATAGTTGCGAGGTGGTTGTGATGAATCGTGACTGACATGCAGTGAAACCACAGCTGCCATATTCACCTTGGAACAATCAAGAAGACTCTGTACCTCACGTAGCAGTGGACGGGCCGACGGTATAATAAACGGTATAGAAGGTAGATGCAATGAACTTGCCTTACCATTTGGCTTTTGAGTTTTGACCAAAGCGTGCTGACCGATAGAGGTTGCTTTTTTTCTGCTGTACTTGAAGTCAGTTTTTATTTTTACTTTCTGCTGCGTGATTTAATTGTATTTTTCAGAGATGGAAATTACTTGAGAAAGGGGTTTGTAATATTTCTTCATTACAGCAGTTTTGCCCAATAAATGGACCTCTCTACTATGGGAAATACTGTATATCCTAGTAAAGCATTTAGGAGTACCACAATAGCTGTATGCAGTTGCCAGTGCTTTTCCACCTTTGAGAAGCACTTAAATTGGAATATGCCGATATATAGACCACTACCGTCAGTGCTTAAAGTTATACCAAGATATACATTTGGGCGAGTGGCTCACCGAGTAAGCATGCATACAACATAGGCTAAATAAGCAGCTGGCCATGGTTCGAGTCAAACCCGGGGCCCTTTGCTGCAAGCCATCCACCTCTCTCTGTTCACCGTTTCAATTACAAAAAACGGAGATGCCGAGAAATACTATGTCTCACCTCGCAAACATGGCAGCAAGTCTGTAGAAGCAACTAATTAGAGATACTACATGGTTGTCGCATGACATAAATAGATCATCTACAAGCTAACAAAGCTTCCCATCGCGATGTGAGCTTGTAGATCGGCTATTGTCAGTGCGGCAGCGCGACCCTGCCGTACGACAGACTATATGAGAACCGCCAGTGGGAGCTGTTCTGTCAAACATACAGCCAGTATTCATCGACTGTAGCAACACCATAAACAACACATCACAGTGCAACAATATCCTCACGCAGCAGACATTAAAATCCAACACACAAACGCACACCGACAAACCTCTGTCCTGGTTTGATCTGTGTCACCATCTAATTCTACAGGATATCTAACTCAACCATCTCCTCTCTATTAACTCTATTAGATCCGTTAGTTTTGGTCTGTTTGTTCACTGCATTACTGTGTTCCAGGCCCCAGACTCGGCATGCTCTCTGTGTCGAGGCTTATTTTGGCAACGGCTAGTCGGCTACCCCACAGGGACAAAAAAAAAGGTCAGAGTGATTTGTGGTCCAAAATGTCACATTGTGCATACTTTGACCATCTCTCCTGCATTCTACTTTGGCTGAGTCATTACCTGTACACACCCATGTTCACCAGAGGGGAGGGAAGGAAGAGAGAGAGAGCGAGAGAGCGAGAGAGAGAGAGAGAGAGACCAGAGGGGTGGGGGGGACGGAGAGAGAGAGAGAGATGTGGGAGGGGATGGAGTGATGAGGGTGACAGGAGTGTAGATTTGTGTTTCGGGGTGTGTGTGGTCAGCCGAGATCGTTCCTCAAAACACATATTTTCACATGGGAGCTGTGGCTGTGGCCTGGTTTCTCACTGTGCACACAGCTACACGCACACATGATGCACGCGCACACACAGACTTTGAGAGTTAGTTGTGCATATGCGTTTTGTGTTAGTGAGTGTGCAATACAGTTTGTGTGAGAGACATACATATGTGAATATGTACAGTATGTCAGTGTTGTGTGAGAAAAGTGATGTTTATTTGTGTTTGTAGCTGTCCCACAGCTTTAGAGGGTCTATCTAAATGTCAACTCACTCTTTACCAATAAACAAGAATGTAACACACCAGTTACTCATAATGGTTATCACTTTTCACTAAAACTATGTGTCCTCAGAGACTCTCTTTTCTGTGTGTGTGTGTGTGTGTGTGTGTGTGTGTGTGTGTGTGTGTGTGTGTGTGTGTGTGATTATCTATATGTACAGTATCATATGTGTGCATGCATGTGGGTAATGTACTGTGTAATGTGTGTGTACAGTTATGTACAGTATAGTGTGCACATCCGTATGTACATGCAATCCATGTGTGGTTGTGTGTTAACTTGTGCGTGTGTGTGTGTGTGTACGCGCAGTCGCGCACGCATGGGTGTACATACCTTACAATAACGTAGAGACTCCATGAGAGTGAGGAAACCCACTGAAGCCTGTTTATGGATCCCGTGCAACACTGACACACACGCAAGCACACACAAACACACAGAAAGGAGAGAGAATGGAAAATAAGTGTAACAGTGAAAAACTGTACATTGAATTTGTTTTCCATCAAGGTTATATTATGGATTATAGAAAACCTGAACACACTTCCTTGTATAGGACTTTACCACAGCAATATGACAGCTGCCTACAACTAAATGACACTAGTCTGTGTGATATGAGCAACCTCTGGTGGCCATTTTGGCATGTTGCAAATGTGACACTGGCATACAATACTTATCTTTGAGGGATGTGAGAAATAATAATAATATTAACTATATAGACATAATAATTTTTTTAAAGCTGAAACACTTGTAACTGGTAACTGATTTGAAATGGAATGACGAAAGTAAAAATGTCAGCACAAGGTACATTTATATATAAAGCGCCAAAACAAATGTTACAAGGTGCTGTACAATAAATACAAATAAAACAGAAAGATCACATTAAAATAGAGTAAAAATAAAAAGTCGCAAACAGAGCAGTTATGAAGGGAAGGCTGAAGCACGTAGCAAGAGAGTACAGACTTGCCGGTGTATGTGGGTTCAAAAGTTTTTGTGGAATAATCTTTGCAGATACCGAGGTGATGTACAGATGTGACGGTTGCATGTAACCTCGTATCATCTGGCTTTCCACACTAACTGTTTCTTTAGTGGACACACAGCCTTACTCATTGATCCACCGGGGCACCCCCTATTGGAAACTGTTTTATGATGTGTGTGATGTCATAAATGTAGGCAACCTTTTTCAGATTAATTTTTTTCTGTTCCAAAAGCTTACAAGAGGAGATAGGCGCTTGCCATTGAATAAATTACTCTTTTCTAGAGAGTACAAGTGTTTAGTTAGATTTTCTTCAATTATAAAATGACTACCAGTTTCATTTGGCAATTGAGAAATATAACATTTTGCAGTCCTTATATTGTATATAACATCTAAATGCAAGTGAATGTGTGTGGTAAATCTATGTACTCCATGTATGTTTATATGGGCTCTTTTTTCCCCCTCTACCCCAAAGCTCTTCACCACAAATAGCAGATCTATAAGCTCACAACGAGTTGATCTGCTATTTTTGGCGAATGTTCCCCCGCAAAATTGGGACTCTAGGGTTCAAGTGGTTAACTTACTCATGCCAGAGCACTCTCTATCTCCGTCCCAGACGTTAGAGACAGCATGGCCAGTAACTAGCAGATTCACCAGGCTTTGACTGGAAAATACACACACATTGAAGGCACAGACAGAAAAAGAGTATGACACAAACTAATGTAGAGAAAAGAAACATAGGAATAACGCTATTGTGAAACATATTTGCTAACGTGTTTCTAGTTCAATTAATCAAACTTCATAATTGGCATTAAAGCGTTGCAATTATAATTCTTCACAGTGTGAGGTGAGAAGGAGAGTTGTTGTACCTGCCATGGCCATGGAGACGATCTATAAGAGGCTCCACTGTGTCCTCAATCTCATTCCTAATGTTCTCTATACCCTACACACACACACACACACACACACACACGATATAATATAAGTATCCAGGGATATAGCAATGTATAATGTATAAATAATTGACCAATTGGGGGGGGGGGGTTGTACCTTGGTTAGGATGACAGAATAGAGGAGGAGAAGGACTCCACAGCACCCCCTCCAGGTGTGGTAGAGAGACAGCACCTCCTCTCTGAGCTCACTCACTGACTGCACCAACCGCTTACTGTAACACACAAACACACATTTTACATCTTTATTTGTGTTCAATTAGCCAATGCCTTTGCTCTTGTCTTCCTGCAATCTGCAGGCCTCTCACAACACATTTGTGGACATTACCAAGGCTTCCAAATATGAACACAAGCCGTTTACATTTGTAACCAAGCTGTATAATAGCATCTTTAAGGCGTTGGTACTTAAGCACCTTGGTAAGGTGCCACACACCTGTTTTTTTTTATATTGGTCTCTGTATAGTGTGTGCTGCTTATAAAGTACTTTGAGCTGGATTATATGTAAATGGTAAAATACAAATTAAAGTTTATTATTAATATAGTAGTAGAGTATAATAGCACATGATGGCACACAGAGAACCTCAACATGCCTCTCAGTAAATAAACACAAAAATAAAATACATACAAATAGTGCAATGTGTCAATTCGATACACATGAGGAAATACATGACATGCATGTAGAGACGGGGTGAGGGTGGGCTTTAGAACTAGGTTAGGGTAAAGGTTAGTGTCAAATGGTTATATACTCCATGAAGTGGTATAGCCATTTCACTAAAATTCTTAATTTTTCTGTGGGAATAAAGTCACATGCATTTATCTGCATTCATCAGATACATCCCTTATGTCAGCTTTGAAAAGAAAACAAAAAAGATTGAGCTTGACAATAGATGACAGACTGTCTGTCTTCTGCTTTCTCTGTGCTTCTCTTAATGTGTGATTGAAAGTCCCGCCAGTGAAGTCGTCTGTCCTACGCTACAGTCTATGGCATTTCGCTTCAGTGATGGACACCCGTTTATTTCCTATCTGGAGCTACAGGGAAAGCAAGAAGAAAGAGATGAGCGACGGGAGCCTCAGAGCACTGAAAAGTTTAACCAGTTTAAATATTATGCAAGTATGCTACGAAGCCCTGCTCTGACCTCAGCGAATGCCACCAGTCATGGAGTGACATGTCAGGACGGGTCTTCCAAAATCCGTCCCTGATGTAAATCACAAAACGTTTGTCCACTACCACTACCCACAAATCCTACACACCGGAAACATGGAGATGTTGTTTATAGTTGAAGTTTCAATCAACCTTCTTAAAGGATGTGTGACTGTCATTGTACAATCCCCAACCGGCAGGAACGTTTCACTTCTTCCACCCCAACTGGTGGAAGACTGGGCAATATAGTATAGATCTCTTTTTTGGTATGCAGCTGTATATGTCTTCAATAATTTAGTTTGTTTGTGATTCATGTTGACCAATAAGCTGCACAGCATTTTATAGCCAAATATTCTCCCAAATTTGAGTGAAACACAAAGTCTGTAAAACAAAACACCATTAAAAACACAATGCAAACAGTGACTTTGTCATTATCCTGTAACACACAAAATCTTGAGTCAAACGCCCAGAGCAGCCACAACAGCAAGTAGTATAATTAAAGTAGCAAAACACACAGACGATGGTGAGTCAGAGCTTTCTGCTGATGCATTTCTGGGCAGACAGTACACTCTGCGTGTTTGATGAATCTCCAATACTCTTCTGGCAAAACACAACCTTGCTTCATTTGACTGCCTCATGTCCGTGTGAAAGTGTGCGAGTGTGTGAATTAGAGAGTGAGTTTTTCATTAGACAATCAGTCAAAGTGCTGAGTCAGCGGTGCTTGATAAAGCAGTAGAGTGAAACGGCTGATTCACTGTGAAAGCCAATTCTCACGGAGGGGACTGCTCTGCTCTCCTGTTGCTCTCGGTCTCAATACAGAGCATTGGCAGGGTTGTCAGACCTCTATTGGATGAGGGAGATGGGTGACCAAAGGTCAGCAGGGTGACACTATAGATGCACAATATTGACTATTGTGTCCTGAACATTGTGATGACAATGTCGACCACAAAAAGCAATGTTTCCGTTCTCAATGTTTGCATTTCTTGTTCTCGAACAAAATGGGTGGTGGGGTAGAGATAGTCGAGGGTGGAGTTAGTTGTGGGCACAGTAGAGTAGGGTGAGGTTCACTTACTGTAGAACACTGTGAAACTGCTCAAAGCCAAGGTCTTCAGCAGCTAAAGCAGCTAGACATAGGAAAGCACACACAAACACACACACACTCAATGAGTTGACATGCATTTATGCATGCACATACCATAACAGTAACACAGCATGACATTAACTGCTGGAGAAAAACACAAAACACACTCTGTCATACAAGTTAGTTGTAGTTTAGAGTTGCCATTAATAACAGACTGTAGTGTATACTCTTATTGTGTTTTTACCCCTTTTTCTCCCCAATTTAGTTTTTGCCAATTAATGCCTCGCCACACACATTGTGTGTGTTGTCACCGCTGTTGTATCCTACCGTCTCACCTGCCAGTGAGGACCCCCCACCGGGAGGACGCAGAGCCTTCGTCCTACTCCTCCCGCCCAACACTCCCCGCTGACAGGTGCAACCCCAGCCGGTAGGAATACGTGCGGTGATATCACACCTCCCTGCCCGGCTTCCCTCCCCCGAACACGGGCCAATTGTGTTTGCATTTGCCGCTCAACAAAAGGCAGATGCACCATGGTGGATTCAAACCCACAACCTCTGCGGTGGTGGGCAGGCACTTTACCACTGCACCACCGGAGCACCTTGAAGTGTGTACTCTCATCGCTCAACAGAAATAATGTATATTTAACTCTCTCAGTGCCACACAACGAGATATCCCGAGTTTTTTCTGAATGCCCTCATTTTTTTTTTTTTTTTTTTTAATAATGTTCAGAACCCAAGATATCATTATCTGAAGATTTGCAGCTCCATCCACTTATTGTTTAACTTATAACTGAAAAAGGCTGTATCTCGCTTCCTAAGCACTTCTCTTTTACTTTGAAATTTTTTTTTTGCTGGCACAGTATGAACATATTTTTTCATTTCATTGGCACTGAGAGAGTTAAAAGTGTTGACTTGATTTGAAACTAAACATTGTTGAGTAACTACGGTAAGTATGAGCCTTTCCACAGATAACTTACTGTCCTGCAGGGGCTGGCTGCTCTCCGGCTCTGGTGTGCCCTGCGTGTGTGAGGAAGGTGTTTGCGTGTTGGAGGTGTGTGTGGCGGTGTGAGGGCTCTGTCCTTTAGCCCATGACACCAGGCAGTAGGTGGTGGAGGGACCGGAGCAGGCACACTCCAAGATCTCACTCAGAGTGGAGCACAGAGCCGTCTTCTGGTCCTCCTCTGGAGAAAAGAAAATGTTCAGTGTTCATAAAAGGTTCTCATTCAGTAGTCATGTACAATATGCTGCCTGTATTAATAAAGTCTATTTGGAAGAATTTGATTACCATTGACAAATATGCATGAGGATGCACATATTCTTTGAAGAAAAATCATCATCATCATCATCATCAAAACATCATCTTTTGTGCAGAATACTAGGTATAATGTACAAAGCAAGCTGCAGAAGAGACAGGATCTTTCTTTTTCCTTATCATTCTTCTTTTGAGCAAGTGAAAAACTTGACAATGATGCAAGGAAAAGCCATGATTACTATTCAACTAACTCAATGTGTCATTATTTATCAATTTTTTTCACATATCAAAATTACAATAAATTTGAACTACTGTGATAGAAATACTTGTGAATGGTCATTCTGCACAAGTAAGCCATTGCCATGAAACAGCAGCAGATTATTTTATACGAGTAGTACATAATAGAATGGATCATCACAGTACACAACAAAGTCAGGCAGGCAGTGGTAACCCACCTGTCATCTGTCTCCAGTCTAAACTTTCTCTGTTGAATAGAATATTCTTCAGAATGAAGGCCTGCAAACAAACACAAACCCTGAATGAAGCACAGTACAAATATACCTTTGCGGCAGTGTCAGAAACAAATGAATTCACAGGATTCACATTTTGGACACAGTGACATAGACTGGCAACAGGCATCACCCTAGTAGTATTATAAATGTTGGAAGATTAACCAAATAAATAGTGTAGTATTTATAAATTTCTGTTAAAGGGATAGTTCACAAGTTATTTTCTATCGATTAGTCACCCCATGGACACTTGAATTCATGGATGATTTTTTGTTTTTGTCGCATTCCTAAGCCAATAATTTGATGACCAGCAGACCGGTAGGCAGCGGTTCCGGAAGGAGACACAAAGGAGACTCTTTGTGCCTCAAAGAAATATCCATGAATTCAAGTCTCCATGAGGTGACTAATCGATAGAAAGTCATTTTGAAGGTGAACTATCCCTTTAACTCTTTCACTGCCAAGGATGACTTTTCTGACTTTTCTGACTTTTCTTTCTCTAAAGGCTCAGTCTGCCAAGGATAACTTTTACGACTTTTTGTGTTTTTATTTTTTTCCACTACCACTTTTCTCTAACACATGAGTGACCATTTTCATCCCCAGATGCACCCAGATCCGGGAGATCACATGATCCCAAGATTTACTGCTCCATTGACTTTCTGTTTAACGTCTTTGGGAAATCGTCTGTATCTCGCCTCCTGTGTTTTACTATGTATTTTGTACGAGTCGTCCTATTTTCAACGGTCTATAACAAGCGGACGGGGGGTCGCGAATCTTGCGATGACATTTTTCTTTTTTTGCGGAGGCACAGTGAAACCCCCTGTGATTACCAACTATCAGGGGATTGATCATACAGGAGATAAATATTCTGTGACTACTTCAAAGGTAAGAACATCGAAAAATCGCTGGCAGTGGGTGCACGCAGCCAGAAATAAGTCTGGCAGTGAAAGAGTTAATATGCAGATGGTTTCTGTATCAGTCTGTCCATTAACTGTCTGTCTATGCAGAGACGTGGCTCATACCTGAACAGGTGCAATGACAGCACAGGGTCCTCCTTTTAACTGCTCCAGGGCTGAAGCCTCATTCTCACTGAAAACAAACCCTGCCACACAAAACCACATAATCACAGTCACACACACTTGATCACCAAGTACGAGGTTCACAAGTGGAATTCTCTCAATGTGAAAAAATATAAATAAAACAATCAATGTGTGACCATCAGCAAAGTACACACACATGCATAACTCATACATAATAGTGCTACAGGACATTGCAGAATACATATTACACACATATTATAATAAACAAATTTTAGCTTTTTACCCTCTTTTTCTCCCTAATTTAGTCGTTATGCCAATTGATTCCTCCCCACACACATTTATGTTGTCACTGCTGTCGTATCCTACTGACTCACCTACCAGTGAGGAGCCCCCACCGGGAGGACGTAGAGCCTTCGTCCTACTCCTCCCGCCCAACATTCCCTGCTGAGTGCTGACAGGTGCCGCCCCAGCCCGTAGGATTACGTGCAATGACAATTATCACCCTCGCACGCATGGCTTCCCTCCCACCAAACATCGATACAAATATTTTTCGCTATACGTCGTACGACAAAGTACATAGGGGCTTAAGTGGTTAAACATCGTACCTTGTGACCATCTACGGAAGATGGAGGCCGACACTCCTCCACTTGCAGGTCTGCCCCACACCAAATCCACCACCTCTCTATTCAAATCTGACATGTCAGCTTCCACCGGTCTACACACAGTCCACGGACAGTCCACCTTCAGGTGCAACAGATGGGGGTGGTTATGAAGGGGACAGGGCGGGGCGGGGAGAGCTCTGCTGAGGACAGCTTTCTAGGTGACGTCGAGTGACTTGGCTCTTGGCTAACTGTGAGGCTGGTTCCCCTCTTATTTTGCCTGGCAGGTGACGCTGTTGTCATTGGCCACCAGACTCCGTGGCACGAAGTTATCTCTCCAATGACGGCACCAGAAAGGCAGGTAAAAAGAACAGCCGCGGTCTGCAAATCATCATCACAAGTGTTTTATTGGCCAACTTAAGTATAGGCTTGCATAATGCATGTAATTTGCCATAGTGGGCTCCTCACATACATGACAAAGCAATGAGATCAAATGTGATACAAATAGGCTTTCCTGTCAAACAACAACAGTATTTGTTGCTGTTAAATCCATTACAGGAATGCTGCCACTTAGTTGGACAAATGTATTGCAACTAGTAATAAAGCAAAACCCAACCTGCCAGCACTAAGTTACTGTACCACTAAATTTCAAGTCATTTCAACATCAGAGGAAATATCTTCTGAGAATGTTTGAGATATTCTACTCCAAGGCTTGATCAAATTTAGGCCCTGCCGAGCTGAATGCCTTATAATGCCTTAAATACACATTGGCAAAGTTGTACTTGCATAAAATTGCATGAAATTAAAAAAAGGAAAAAGAAGAGGGGCACTGAGTCCACCAATAGCAAATATATTTGCAGGAAGATTCCATGTCAATTTGTTGACATGTACACAAGTACTGTGTAAATGACACTGCAGTAGAAGCTAGAAGGTGTGAAAACAAACACACATGTAGCTCAGTAATTACTGAGCCTGCTTTGTGGGAATTAGTGTCACTTAAAAAAGAAGGAATAGTTGTTTGACACTGACCACAGTGGTGGCTAACCAAGCAAGGTGCAGTTGAACTAGAGCTAGGAGTTAGCCAATACGTGCTATTACACTGGCGGAGGATTGGCTACAAAAGCACTGTTATTACGTTAGTTATTCAACTAACAACTAATTAACAAAAGACACACACACATGATATATTCACAAGCAAGTAACGGTTATGTTTAACTGACACAGCTGTGCTGCTCATTCAAGCTAGCCATTAGCATAAGCATCTTGCAGCTAACATTTACCTCTTTGTCGCCTAAATATACTCCCATTGTAACGCTATATGGATAATTATGAATGCTAAAAGTAGCGTTTAGTTACGTAATTAATAATTACCTTCAAATCTCAAGCGAGAGACTGTGGAATGTTTCACTGATATTTTGTCATTCGTTCGCTGACTAACGTCTCTGTCATTCGTTTATTTACAACGGTAAAAAAGTATGCGCGTGCGAGTGACGTCGCTGCCCATTGGTTCAATAAAAGAAGGTTCCGGCTGCGTCAAGGGGTAGTCTCAGCGCAACGTCCCATTGGTCCTTCTGCTGTCAATCACGTCCATGGCCCACCCCTGGTACAAACAAGTTGCTTTAATGCAGTGGTTCTCAACCAGTGGTTCGGGGACCACCAGTGGTCCTTGCGGGGGTTCCTGGTGGTCCCCAGATAAATGATGGAGAGTTGGTAACCAAATGGACCCTTATTGGGTAGAGTTTTTACTCTTGAGAGCGTAAAAACGATTTTATTTTATTTTACGCTCTCAAGAGTTAAATTATTGTTAAATAGTACCACATCAATACAGCATGGAATTGTGGACAAAATCTCATCCAACGACAACAAAATATTTTAAGTCTGGGGTGAGAGTCATCAAATGGTGGTCCGTGGCTCAAATGCTGAATAAATAATGGACCTTGATATGAAAAAGGTTGAAAACCACTGCTTTTAATGCATCTGTCATTGTCAATAAATAAATACATTCCGATATTTAGATTATTTTAGATTACATATGAGTGTCATTATTTTAAAGGAAATTATTCATGTAGACAGGAATGAGTAATTAAATAAGTTCTAAAGAACAGTGGTTTTCAGTGTATAGAATTGTAAAATCAATCATCAATTGTAAAATTGTCATCATCAACACACTCTGTAACAACCAGTTCTTCCTATAAGCAGATCTAGGAGCATGCACACTGATAAGGGGGCAGTTCAGTTCTTGGTACCTTGGTACTAGATTCATCACAATCGATACATTGGACCCTTTTGACACTCAAGAACACATCTTACAATATCTACATTAATCTGCATTAAATGTAGCCTACATGAGTCCTGTCATGTGGGTGAATAAGGTGGACAAGTGCATGTGCATTATGAAAACAAAAAAATATTAAATATGGATATATACAGTATATATTTCGGGGAGCTTTTCACCTTTATTCGATATGACCATTTAACTGCTTGCTTGTCACCTTAAGTAACATCACTTTTTACTTTCAAATGACAGTGAGTCAAAGAAATGTTTATCAATGCGATTTCTTAGTTTGGAAGCTCATACATAACAGTTAAGTCATTGCGATCATCTGTTACATTGTAACAGATGGCTTACATTGTATTCACGTCTTGTCTATGGCTGCTGACAGTACACTTTGCAATATGATCGAATCTAATCTTTATTTCTAAGATTTATTTAAGATTCAGCATGTGTTTTTTTTCTATTACTTCTTTCTATTACTAAATTGCCTAATATATTGATGTGTATACTATATGTATATTATACTCTTGCCACTGCACCTAATTTGGATGAAATGACTGAATTTCCCCATAATGAGATGACTATGAAACAAAGAGAGTATAGAAAGCAAGACACACAGTCTGATCCTAGGCTGTAGGGAAAAGTAGGAAGCCAGAGAAGATGTTATGGTTGGCCTCATCATCGTAGAGGCCGCAGTTGGCCGGTAGCTTAATCTCCACACGGTCCCCTCGCTCCAGCACGAGTGCCACACCCCCAGACAGGTAGTCGTAGGAGCCAAAGTGGTTGTCCTGGGTGTGGGTGAGGACGCGCTGACCATTCTTAACCAGATAAATGCCTATCTTGTTGTCTTTGCGCTTGTCCATGGCGGTGTACCGGAAGAAGTAGTTTCCCTTGACTGGCGCGGTGAACACACCTGTAGAAAGGAGAGGATTAGGTACATGGTGAAGCAGGTTAGTTAGTGGTTATCTTTAGAGCAAGTTAGTTTTGTTATGTGGTGATTCATTTGACAAATGTATTTTGAATAGTCGAGTGCTGAGAAGTAGCCTGGCAAGGTCTTATCATTGGTTTATGGCGTTCACTTTTCTATTAATTCAGATTGATTAGACTATTGATGCATTTATTCATTGATGCTTTATTTTCACTGCCTTGTGTAATTTTCATTATATTCTAGTCTGTGGTAAATACTTGTAGTATTGTTATAATAATAATACATTATAATAAATGGGTTATTAACATTATGTCATAGTCCTGTGTATTCCTATTGTTGAATCAGTCCAACAACCCTGACTTGAAAAGGGTTTCACTGTCTTAACCCAGCAACCCTATGTAAATTACGCCACAGCTGAAAAGCATCCCAGCCCCAACTAGGGCATTCACAACTAATGATTTTTACTGGTCGACTCATTTGACCAAGTAGTAGTCGACTAGTCGACTAGTCGAAATTTACATTAATATTTTTAATTATTATTATTATATATATTATTATTTTTAGGGGGGGGGCATTATTTTAATGCCATCCTACTACTATATTACTATTATTATTATACTCCTGCCCTTATTTTTATGGCATTTTAAGGGAAGCGCTTCTGGCACAGCAGCACAGCAGCGTCTCCAAGGATCCCCATTGCCCAATAATAGGCTTTTATTGGGCATACTTTTGACCCCCTTTTGATAAAAAATTAAGTCAGGAGGATAATAATAATAGTAAGATGGGCCATTAAAATACTTTATATACTAGTCGACTAGTCGACTAGTTGGTGAAAGCCCTAGCCCAAACATTAACGTAACTAATAATTGGGCAGCGCGACCCGGAAATGACCGTAATAATCCTAAAACGGGGGCAAAAACAATTGGCCAGTCCGCCCCTGCAGTCAGGAGGTTTGCAAGTGGAAACCAGCAAACCAACCAACCAAATGAAAATAATATACTGTACATGTTGATAAGAGGTTTCTGCCCGACAGCAACGAAATATAAAGTTTCTCAGATTCTGTTTGCCTCAACATCAAGGTGGCCGAGAAATACCTCTGATGACATCATATGTGTTGCCATGGTTGGTGAAGACTTTGGAATAGACAAGGGTGTTTTCATTGTAGAAGGGTCCGACGAACCCTGCATTAGTCAAACCAACTGAGAAGGCCACTTTGGGTGCGTCTGTCAATAAAACAATATTCTCAATGAGGTAGGATAAGAGAGGATAGAATTATCCTCAAGGAAAACATTTACTTAATGGTTAAAACAGTCAACTTCATTATATATTAAAGAATTATGTCATATTAATACTGGTGGATAGTTTACTTCTGATCTCTTGTTGGACAGCATCCACTTTTCTCTCTGTGTCATGAAGTTTGGAGATGATGGCTGAAGCAGAATGAGAGACATGTATTAAACACACAGCAGCAGCAGAAGTCTGCAGCCAGGAATTCCCCCATAGAGAATATGCACCATATTATGTAACAGTCTAAGACCTAAAGTAGCTATACTAGTACTCTGCTAAACACATACATTATACTTGCATAGGGCTTATTCTTCCATTTCTTTTCTTCTTGTATTGGTCCAACTCTATCTCCTACTGTCTCATATAAATCAGATCACATCTGTTGATCTGTAACGTTGTGTCACCTGTGTTCTCTGTTTGAAGGGCGTCCACATCTCTCTCGCTAGCCGCCAGCCTGGTCCCCAAAGCTGTCAGTTGGGTGGCTTGTACTTCAGAGACATTTGTGCAAGCTTGTCAATCTCTCATTTATTTTAGAGAAATAAATTGCAGTAGTTTGAGATTAATTCATGGGAAGGTTTATATTAGTAAATCCTGAAATTCTTTCTCCATTTTTCTTGTTAAGACGCTAACACAAATCTCTCACCTCCATTCTCTGTCTTGAGGTCCAGTACAGCTGTCTCACTGGCTGACATTCTGATATTCAAGTCTACAACAGAAACGACAGAAAAGAGACAATATCAACCAATATCATGGATCGTTTGACAATTTAAGCAATGCATTTCATCCAGTGTTGTTTACTAGCTGCCTGTATTACATTTATTTAGTTTTTCTCCTTATACATGTGTGTAGACATTTAAATATTGTAATTACATGAGCATACATTAACAGTCTTAATTTATACACTATTTATATGCACACATGTATGCTTATAATAACAATTTAATTGTCTCTGCTGTAAAGGAATTGCCTTGAAAATGGCATGCACTGATCCTTACCTTGAGTCTCTGTTTGTAGTGTTTCTATATTCCTCTCGTTGTCTAGAAACCACAGAGAAAAGAGATATTTATGCAAGCTTGTCAATCTCTCATTTATTTTAAATATAAATCAAATAAAGTTTAATTTGTCAAATGTAACCTTTGTCAAGGTTATTTAGATAAGAATAATGGATTATACGGAGATCATATAAGCACTGGAAATCCTTGGATATGCTTAAAAGTGAATTCTTTCCACTAGATTCCTCTACACTCTAAAGCCTGAATTATGTAAATTGATATGAATATGAATTAAGCCTAAATGTTGCACAACTAGAGGCTTGACAAAAGTAATGAGCAGCAGCGTTGTTAGAGGCAGTATGATTTTCCTTTTTTGAAAATCATGTTGCGGGCCACATCGGACTCCTCCACGGGCTGCATTTTGCTCGCAGGCCGCGAGTTTGACACCCCTGCTCTAAGACCTAAAGTACTAGTAGGCCTACTCTGCTAGACACATACATTATAATTGCATAGGACTGAATTCTTTCATTTATTTTCTTCCTGTATCGGTCCAACTCTATCTCCTTCTGTATCATATAGATCACATCTGTAACGTTGTGTCACCTGTGTTCTCTGTTTGAAGGGCGTCCACATCTCTCTCACTAGCCGTCAGCCTGGTCCCCAAAGATGTCAGTTGGGTGGCTTGTACTTCAATCAGAGACATTTGTGCAAGCTTGTCAATCTCTCATTTATTTTAGATAAATAAATTGCAGTAGTTTGAGATTAATTCATGGGAAGGTTTATATTTAGTAAATCCTTAAATCCTTCCACCATTTTTCTTGTCAAGACATGGCATGCACTGATCCTTACCTTGAGTCTCTGTTTGTAGTGTTTCTATATTCCTCTTGTTGTCTAGAAACCACAGAGAAAATAGATATTGATGCAAGCTTGTCTATCTATCATTTATTTTAAAGAAATAAATGAAATAAAGTAAAATTTGTCAAATGCAACCTTTGTCAAGGTTATTTAGATAAGAATAGTGGATTATACAGAGATCATATAAGCACTGGAAATCCTTGGATTTGCAAAGTGAATTCTTTCCGCTAGATTCCTCTGTTAAACTCTAAAGCCTGAATTATGTAAATTGATATGAATATGAATTAAGCCTAAATGTTGCACAAGTTGAGGCTTGACAAAAGTAATGAGCAGCAGCGTCGTTAGAGGCTGTATGATTTTCCTTTTTTGAAAATCATGTTGCGGGCCACATCGGACTCCTCCACGGGCTGCATTTTGCTCGCAGGCCGCGAGTTTGACACCCCTGCTCTAAGACCTAAAGTACTAGTACTCTGCTAGACATATACAGTACATTATAATTGCATAGGACTGAATTCTTCCATTTATTTTCTTCTTGTATCGGTCCAACTCTATCTCCTACTGTATCATATAGATCACATCTGTGACGTTGTGTCACCTGTGTTCTCTGTTTGAAGGGCGTCCACATCTCTCTCGCTAGCCGTCAGCCTGGTCCCCAAAGATGTCAACTGGGTGGCTTGTACTTCAATCAGAGACATTCGTGCAAGCTTGTCAATCTTAATTCATGGGAAGGTTTATATTTAGTAAATCCTGAAATTCTTCCTCCATTTTTCTTGTCAAGACGCTAACACAGACAAATCTCTCACCTCCATTCTCTGTCTTTAGGTCCAGAACATCTGTCTCACTGGCTGACATTCTGATATTTAAGTCTACAACAGAAACAACAGAAAAGAGACAATATCAACCAATATCATGAATCATTTGACAATTTAAGCAATGCATTTCGTCCAGTGGTGTTTACTAGCTGCCTGTATTACATTTATTTAGTTTTTCTCCTTGAACAGTGTGTAAACATTTAAATATTGTAATTACTTGTGTTCTTCTCCCTGAACACCAGCTATATAGTTTACCTCTGTTCTCTGTTGTCAGCTGGCTCACATTGTTTGTTAAGCCTATAATTGATTTACTATTAATATGCACACATGTATGCTTATAATGACAATTATTGTCGCTGCTGTAAAGGAATTGTCTTGAAAATGGCATGCAGTGATCCTT
Source organism: Gymnoscopelus braueri (assembly GCF_963280865.1). Taxonomy (NCBI): domain Eukaryota; kingdom Metazoa; phylum Chordata; class Actinopteri; order Myctophiformes; family Myctophidae; genus Gymnoscopelus; species Gymnoscopelus braueri. Next base: position 21,221,981 of record NC_137605.1, read on the forward strand.
ACCTTGAGTCTCTGTTTGTAGTGTTACTATATTCCTCTCGTTGTCTAGAAACCACAGAGAAAAGAGATATTGATGCAAGCTTGTCAATCTGTCATTTATTTTAAATAAATAAATGAAATTAAGTTTAATATGTCAAATGTAACCTTTGTCAAGGTTATTTAGATAAGTATAGTGGATTATACAGAGATCATATAAGCACTGGAAATCCCAGGCCGCGACTTTGACACCTCTGCTCTAAGACCTAAAGTACTAGTAGGCCTACTCTGCTAGACACATATATTATAATTGCATAGGACTGAATTCTTCCATTTATTTTCTTCCTGAATCGGTCCAACTCTATCTCCTACTGTAGCATATAGATCACATCTGTAACGTTGTGTCACCTGTGTTCTCTGTTTGAAGGGCGTCCACATCTCTCTCGCTAGCCGTCAGCCTGGTCCCCAAAGATGTCAGTTGGGTGGCTTGTACTTCAATCAGAGACATTTGTGCAAGCTTGTCAATCTCTCATTTATTTTAGAGAAATAAATTGCAGTAGTTTGAGATTAATTCATGGGAAAGTTTATATTTTGTAAATTCTTAAATCCTTCCACCATTTTTCTTGTCAAGACGCTAACACAGCCAAATCTCTCACCTTCATTCTCTGTCTTGAGGTCCAGAACATTTGTCTCACTGGCTGACATTCTGATATTTAAGTCTACAACAGAAACGACAGAAAAGAGACAATATCAACCAATATCATGGATCGTTTGACAATTTAAGCAATGCATTTTACCCAGTGTTGTTTACTAACTGCCTGTATTACATTTATTTAGTTTTTCTCCTTGAACATTTAAATATTGTAATAACTTGTGTTCTTCTCCCTGAAAACCAGCTATAAAGTTTACCTCTGTTCTCTGTAGTCAGCTGGCTCACATTGTTTGTCAAGCCTGGAAACCATAGAGAAACATTTACTGTATTAAGTTTACAATATGTACTGTACTAAACACTAAGCATTGATAGATTAGTTGCCATTACAAAATGCCATTACATCAGCATAAAATAACAGTCTTAATTTATTTACTAGCACACATGTATGCTTATAATGACAATTCTTGTCTCTGCTGTAAAGGAATTGTCTTGAAAATGGCATGCACTGATCCTTACCTTGAGTCTCTGTTTGTAGTGTTTCTATATTCCTCTTGTTGTCTAGAAACCACAGAGAAAAGAGATATTGATGCAAGCTTGTGTATCTCTCATTTATTTTAAAGAAATAAATGAAATAAAGTAACATTTGTCAAATGCAACCTTTGTCAAGGTTATTTAGATAAGAATAGTGGATTATACGGAGATCATATAAGCACTGGAAATCCTTGGATATGCAAAGTGAATTCTTTCCGCTAGATTCCTCTGTTAAACTCTAAAGCCTGAATTATGTAAATTGATATGAATATGAATTAAGCCTAAATGTTGCACAAGTTGAGGCTTGACAAAAGTAATGAGCAGCAGCGTTGTTAGAGGCTGTATGATTTTCCTTTTTTGAAAATCATGTTGCGGGCCACATCGGACTGCATTTTGCTCGCAGGCCGCGAGTTTGACACCCCTGCTCTAAGACCTAAAGTACTAGTACTCTGCTAGACATATACATTTTAATTGCATAGGACTGAATTCTTCCATTTATTTTCTTCTTATATCGGTCCAACTCTATCTCCTACTGTATCATATAGATCACATCTGTAACGTTGTGTCACCTGTGTTCTCTGTTTGAAGGGCGTCCACATCTTTCTCGCTAGCCGTCAGCCTGGTCCCCAAAGATGTCAGCTGGGTGGCTTGTACTTCAATCAGAGACATTTGTGCAAGAATAGTGGATTATACAGAGATCATACAGTATAAGCACTGGAAATCCTTGGATATGCTTAAAAGTGAATTCTTTCCACTAGATTCCTCTGTTACACTCTAAAGCCTGAATTATGTAAATTGATATGAATATGAATTAAGCCTAAATGTTTCACAACTTGAGGCTTGACAAAAGTAATGTATTTTCAACCTAAAAAGGATACATTTCTAAAATTAAAATAAAGTAATTTAAGTATTCAACACAAGTTCTATGCACGTTTTGCTATAGCATTATCTACAGGAATTTATCAATTTCACTTTGAGAGTAATTTGTTGGCGCTCCTTAACAAAGCTAAGTGATGAGAAGAAATGTTAATTTATTTATTATTAATATGCACACATGTATGCTTATGAAGACAATTCTTGCCTCTCTGCTGAAACTGTCTTGAAAATATCATGCAATGAACCTTACCTTGAGTCTCTGCCTGTAGTGTTTCTATCTTACTCTCATTGTCTGGAAACCATAGAACAAAGAGATATTTATGCAAGCTTATCAATCTCTCATTTACTCTAAAGAAATAATTTGTAATATGCTTTGATCAAGGTTATCTTGATCAGAAAAGTGGATCATACATTAATCTTACAACAAGCATGGGAATACTTGGATATGCATAAACTATGTTACTTGAATTATGAAAATCAATATGAATATGAACTAAGCCTAAGTGTAATGTATTTTCAACTGAAAAATGATATATTTCTCAAATTAAAATAAAGTATGGAGCATAAAGTATTAAATAAAGTTTTCAAAATAAATGGTGTGCACGTTTTGGTATAGGATCATCTCCAGCAATGTTGGCAAATCAGATGGATGAGCGCCTCTGGGGAAAGTAAAATGGACACAACCATTTACTGTTTGAGCAACAATTTGAGAGTCTAAAGTGTTAATTTGACATGTATCGTTTATGTGGGCAGGCGCTCCTTAATAAAGTTAAGTGATAAGAATACTGAGTGAAAAATGTTGCATATTATACGTACAGTAACAGTGAGGATATGGACTCTTAAAATGTATTTTGTATTAAGTCCTTAAATTGTTATAAATCCAGATGAAAGGAATTTATAAATGAATTAAAATTATGATGATTAATCCATTATAGCAATGTGATGTCAAGCCTTGATTTGACTATAGCATTATGTAAACCATTTAGCAAATCTAATCAATCAATTCATAGAGCACATCTTTAGCACTTGAACCTGACCTGAACTCTGCTTCTTCAGCTCAGCCACATCAGTCTCGGTGGTGTTGGCTTGGATCCCCAGGTTTATGAGTTCTGTTGCATGGACTGAAGACAGAAAATTAATCTCTAATTTAGTTTCTATCAGTGCCTATGTGCTTGTCATTGTTATGACTGATCAAGACCCATAATATGTACACCGAGATGCACTATACAGTAGAAGAAATGCTAGGACTGTTATTTAATTGTCCACCTATTTACTTGGTAGCATATTGTTGCTCTCTCAGCTGTTCTGTGGCTCTGTTGCTGTTTGACAAAAGGGTCAAGTCCTTAGTTTTGGTACAAATCCAGATTAAAGGAATTTATATATCACTAATTAATTGACATTATGATGATTAATCCATTATAGCACGTCAAACCTAGATTTGACTATAGCATCATGTAAACCATTTAAGTAATTCATTTGTAGAGCACATCTTTAGCACCTGAACTCTGCTTCTTCAGTTCAGCCACCTCTGTATCGGTGGTGTTCAGTCCGGTTCCAAAGTCGATCAGTTCTACCGCCTGAGCTGCAATTGGAGCAACAAAGAGCAGTTGGTCTAATGTTCATTCTCCATTGAATCCCATTCATCACAGTTCAGCAATAACATTGTACTGAGTCTGTAGCTATGTGACCTTGGTCTCTTAGACTGCAGTTACACCCATAGGGTGTGCCCAGAATGCTAAAATGTCACAAATTTGTAGAAACACAAGTTTTTCATCAAATTAGGTAAAAATTATCATGTGAGTCATGTGACAATGACCCTCATACAGGGTTTTGATATTCCATACGGTTTGCCTATGGGTTCAAAGCGGGCAGGCTTTCTCTCTAAAACGCCACATATCATCATGCCACATTTAATCAACACCAAATTGGAATCGCATGTTGATGGGCCTCTATAGAGTGCACCTCCAAAAGCACTTTCTCTGCTGTCCTTACGGGCCACCATAAATATGAACATTTTAACCGTATGTTGTAGAAACGCTATTTCCCGCCACAGCATCCTCGGCTCGCGTGCTGACTGTCACAGGCCTGGGTAGGCCACCCAGTCTGGTGAAGACGTATGCTCTGAGGAGTGCCCTTTTCTAGTTTTGATTTTTTTTATGGTGTCTTGCTTATTTAAAGTTTTTTTCACCTGTACTCAGTGTCTTCAGCTCAGCCATCTCAGTGTCGGTGGTGTTGGCATGGTTCCCCAGGTTTATGAGCTCTGTTGCGTGAACTGAAGACAGAAAATGAAACTCTAATTTAGTTTGTTTTCATCCCATACCAATACCAGTTGTGAAGAATCACTGCCTGTGTGCTTGTCAGTGGTATGAATGATTAAGACACTTGATTCCAGACCCATAATATGTACACCGAGATGGACTATACAGTAGGAGATATGCTAGGAGTGTTATTTAATTGTCCACCTAGTTACTTGGTAGCATATTGTTGCTCTCTCTCAGAGTCTATCCCTCAGAGTTTGGCTCTGTTGCTGTTTGACAAAGAGGTCATGGCTTTTACTCCAACCTAGCACTTTGGTCTGCTAAACACCCAATTACAAACTGCATTGGATTGAATTATTCAATTTTCTTTCTTCATGTGCATGTCCAACTCTATATCCTCCTGTGTTACCAACTTTACAATCACATGTAACCTGAGGGTGTCCACACCTCTCTCGCTAGTTTATTGTACAACCTTTTTTGTTGTTTTGTTTTCACCTGAATGCAGTCTCCTCAGCTCAACCACTTCAGTCTCAGTGGTGTTGGCTTGGATCCCCACGTTCATGAGTTCTGCTGCTTGAACTGAAGATAGAAAATAAAACCCAACATGAATTGTTTTCATCCTGTACAAGTTGAAAGGAATCAGTGCCCTTTGTGCCTGTCAGTGGTATGAGTGATTAAGACACTTGATTTCAGACCCATATACACCAAGCTGGACTATAGAAGATAGATGCAACAATTTGAGAGTCTAAAGTGTTAATTTGACAGTTATTTGTTGACTCAGAAGGAATATCATACATGTGGGCAGGCGCTCCGACATACTGAGTGATAATGTTTGCATAATTAATTATACTTAACAGTGAGGAATAGCAATGTGATGTCAACCTTGATTTGACTATAGCATTATGTAAACCATAGTAATTATAGCAAATTCATAGAGCTTTAGCACCTGAACTCTGCTTCTTCAGTTCAGCCACCTCTCTATCGGTGGTGTTCAGTCTGGTTCCAAAGTCGATCAGTTCTACTGCCTGAGCTGCAATTGGAGCAACAAACAACAGCAGTTGGTCTAATGTTCATTCTCTATTGAGTCCTATTCATCACAGTTCAGCCATAACATTGTACTGAGTCTGTAGCTCTGTGGCCTTGGTCTCTTAGACTTCCATTACACTCATAGGGTGTGCCCAGAATGCTACAATGTCACTGAACATGAGTATTTCACCAAATTGGGTAAAAAGGATCATGTGAGTCATGTGACATGACCCTCATACAGGGTTTTGATATTCCATACTGTTTGCCTGTAATTGGGTTCAAAGCGGACTTTCTCTCTAAAACGCCACATTCTGTATCCTGAATCCCAAATTTAATCAACCCCAAATTGGAATCGCATGTTGATGGGCCTCTATAGAGTGCACCTCCGAAAGCACTTTTTCTGCTGTCCATAGGGGCCATCACAAATACGAACATTTTAACCGTATGTTGTAGAAACGCTATTTCCCGCCACAGCATCCTCGGCTCGCGTGCTGACTGTCACAGGCCTGGGTAGGCCACCCAGTCTGGTGAAGACGTATGCTCTGAGGAGTGCCCTTTTCTAGTTTTGAATTTTAAATGGTGTCTTGCTTATTTAGAAGGTTTTTTCACCTGCACTCAGTGTCTTCAGTTCAGCCATCTCAGTCTCGGTGGTGCTGGCATGGTTCCCCAGGTTTATGAGTTCGGTTGCATGAACTGAAGACAGAAAATGTATCTCTAATTTAGATTGTTTTCATACCATACCATGAAGAATCAGTGCCAGTGTAATTGTCAGTGGTATGAATGATTATGACACTTGATTCCAGACCCATAATATGTACACGAGATGGACTATAAAAAAATAGTGTGTTGTATCTTTAATGATGTCTTGCTTATTTAGAAGTGTTTTGTCACCTGTATTCATTGTCCTCAGGTCAGCCACTTCAGTCTCAATGGTGTTGGATTGGAGCCCCAGGTTTATTAGTTCTGCTGCTTGAGCTGAAGAGTGAAGATAGAAAATAAAACCCAACATTAGCTGTTTTTCATTCCATTTCAGTTGTGAAGAATCAGTGCCATGTGTCTGTCAGTGTTATGAGTGATTAAGACACTTTATTCTAGACCCATAATATGTACATTGATTGTACACCAAGTGGGACTACATGCTAGGAGTTCTGTTTACTGTCTACAAAGTTACTTAGAAGCATTATCTTTGTTCTCATAATAAGCAGCTGTTGAACTTTACCTGTTGTATCTTTAATGATGTCTTGCTTATTTAGAAGTGTTTTGTCACCTGTATTCAGTCTCCTCAGGTCAGCCACTTCAGTCTCGATGTTGTTGGATTGGAGCCTCAGGTTTATTAGTTCTGCTGCTTGAGCTGAAGAGTGAAGATAGAAAATAAAACCCAACATTTAAGCTGTTTTTCATTCCATTTCAGTTGTGAAGAATCAGTGCCATGTGCCTGTCAGTGTTATGAGTGATTAAGACACTTTGTCTACAAAGTTACTACATGCTAGGAGTTCTGTTTACTGTCTACAAAGTTACTTAGAAGCATTATATTTGTTCAGATAATAAGCAGCTGTTGAACTTTACCTGTTGTATCTTTAATGATGTCTGCTTATTTAGAAGTGTTTTGTCACCTGTATTCAGTGTCCTCAGGTCAGCCACTTCAGTCTCAATGGTGTTGGATTGGAGCCCCAGGTTTATTAGTTCTGCTGCTTGAGCTGAAGAGTGACGATAGAAAATAAAACCCAACATTAGCTGTTTTTCATTCCATTTCAGTTGTGAAGAATCAGTGCCATGTGTCTGTCAGTGTTATGAGTGATTAAGACACTTTATTCTAGACCCATAATATGTACATTGATTGTACACCAAGTGGGACTACATGCTAGGAGTACTGTTTACTGTCTACAAAGTTACTTAGAAGCATTATCTTTGTTCTCATAATAAGCAGCTGTTGAACTTTAGGCCTACCTGTGTTATTTTCTCTCAGGTAACTCACATCAAGTTTCAAGGCTTTGGAATTAAAAACAAAGGTAGAAATGTTAAATGATTAAGTGAAAATAATTATATTTAATCTGTGTATGTCTATATATACTGTCTTTTCAGCAGTTTACTATTAAAAATAACATTACATGGAGCTATAGGTTTTTTTAATAACACAAATGAACATATATATTGTACACTGATACTTACCCTTATTTTCCGTCTGTAGCAGCTTTATATTCTTCTCACAGCGCTCCACTCTGTTCCTTAAAGCTGCAGTAACAGTGAAACATAGCTAGTGAAAATAAAGCCTAGAGTTAAGATGTACACGTTACTATACATACACTATGATGAATCTAGATGACATATCTAGATCAGTGGTTCTCAAACTTTTTCATGTCAAGGACCCCCAAAATGATATGTATTTGGCCGCGGACCCCCATCTCAAAATATTTTGTTCCAGGGACCCCCAGAACCAAAGACTTGAGTTACAAATGTTCGCTTTAAAAAAATATATATATATATCACGATTTTTCAAAAATAGCAGATCTACAAGCTCATAGCACGGATGGTACCTTTCCAAGGACCCCTGGGGGTCCCCGGACCCCACTTTAAGAAGCAATGATGTAGAATAGTTGCTATTGCCAGAGACACTGGACACCAAGTGGAAGATCTGGCCAACGCAATGGGAGATAAACATGCAAGGTGGCATGCCTTTTATCCAGACTGTGGTCAACAGATGATGATGTGATGATACACACACATAATATAGGCTAGAGTTAAATTGTATTATGATGGAACACATAGAACAGAATACAGCCTAGTTTTAGGATTTACCTGTTAAATCAGTGGTTCTCAAACGTTTTCATGTCAATGACCCCCAAATTAATATGTATTTGGCCGCGGACTGCCATCTGAAATTACTTTGTGCCAGGGACAACCCATGTAACATTTGTGTTGTTGAAAAATGTCAAATATTTTTGAAACATTAATGTTTCAAAAATATTTGATATTTTTCAAATTCTTTCTAGTTTTTTATTTATTTAAATAGCAGATCTACAAGCTCACAACGCATCACATTGCAAAACGTCGTGAGCTTGTAGATTGCCAAATTTTAAATAGCCGATGTCTATAGGGTTAAAGTGGCTACACTGACCAGACCCCACTTTGAGAACCACTGTGATAAAAGACAGCCAGATTGCCTCCCTGTATCTCTGTGTCTTCAGGTCCTCAGTGACTTTCTTCAGATCAGCTATCTCGGTCTGTCTGGCGGCCTCTGCCTTCACTCTGCATTCTACTATGCAGCCACTACACAGTGGAGTGCTCTACCGGCAGCCCTGAACATGTTTAATTCCCCATTAAAGTTTAAAGCTGACCTAAAATCATCCAATTAAATTATAATCTGACTTTGCAAAATAAATTCCCCAGCTGACTGACCCCAGGGTTAGAAATGGATCAATCCCTCGGTCAGCTTCGTTTGTATCCCTGGTCCCCTTATTGTCCTTTTAAAGTTTATTATTTAGTTTTAAGCTGTATTTTCAGGTAATTATCTCCATATATGGGCATAAAAGGGACACAGGTAGACAGACAGAAACAGACATCTCCATATATGCATGGGCACAAAAGGGACAAACAGACGGGTACAACGGGTACTCTGACACTATGACTCATATATATTGGTCGGCTCGACGGTGCGATTTCAAAAACCTCTAGTTTTTGAAATAGGGATTAAGTGATGAATTCATAATGTATTTTTGTACGTTTGGGTCCCGAGGAGACACCAAATTTATCTTGTGGGTCTCAAGCCAAAACGTTTTGGGAACCACTGTACTAATGTGTAAGTGCTGGCAAGAGAAGTATGTTATTCAAAATGCAGGAAAGTTGTTTATTTTTAAACCCCAGTGCTTTTAACTTCTAATCCGGAAGCCTATTAATCAGTCTAGCAGTCCACGTAGAGACAGATGAGCCAGGACAAACATTAGAGGAGCATGATTTATAGTTGTTATTTTCAAACAAACTTTTTGAGACAGGAAAAATGTAACTCTTCACTATACAGTGGAGCTATTCTGTGCATGTGTGTGTGTGTGTGTGTGTGTGTGTGTGTGTGTGTGTGTGTGTGTGTGTGTGTGTGTGTGTGTGTGTGTGTGTGTGTGTGTGTGTGTGTGTGTGTGTGTGTGTGTGTGTGTGTGTGTGTGTGTGTTTGTTTTGAGTGTGTGTGTGTGTACACAATATGTTACCATTATTGTTCTTCTCCAGGCGTTCCACACTGCTCAGAGTGTTGTCCAATACAAGTCTCAGTCTGTCCAAGTCAACCAGAGGCTGATGGAGACGTGTGTTTGTCGCATCCCCTGTCTCATCCAGAGGCGACCCTCCATGGACCCCACATAGCAGCAGCAACACCAGGGACACAACGCATCTCATTTTGTGCAAATATCTCCCTCCTGGAGAGTTACAAATGAGAACTGTATAAAATATGTGAACCTCTAGAAGTAGCAGTTAATTTCAAGGTGGTATGAGACATTAGCACATGGCCATAACTCAAACAGGTGGGCAGAACAACAATACAAACAACTACATAAGATAACCATGTCACGTCAAGCCAAAGACAGAACAAAAGGCAGTCAACTACGTATTCAGTATAAAAGGTCCGACTTGTGCTTGTTAAAGCTGCAATCTGCAAGCTGCAATTATTTTAATGAACAACATGTTATTTAACTAATCTGTATAGTAGAATACAATACCAAATTCAATGTATTAATTTTTTTCTGGTGGTCTCCCCACTCTTCCAATGAGAAATGTGGACCCTACATGGTGTAGGACACCTACTGGCTCACAATTACTGTAGTACTGCTTGAAGCTCATAAGCAGAATATCTCCCTTGACATTCCGTCTGGGAAGAGTGGTAGAAGTTTGGTCACCAGGGTTCAGATCCTGCATAAGATATGAAACATATAGCTTTTTGTGGTCACTGTAATGACATACCTGTAACACCAAACACCAGACAGTGGTCAGGAGTAAAAAGAGTGAGAGTAGGCCAAGGCTTTATATAATCTGACCCCAGTTAGGGGATAGGTTAGGGGCGGAGTCACACTACACATGATAGCTGTATTCACTTGCTCTATAGGGGGCCATTCCCCATCGACACCATTGTTGAGGGAACACTTGGCACCAGAAACTGAAAGGAAAGGTTTACATACTGTATAGTGTATACTGTATACACTAACAGATATGGAAAATATGATGACGCTTTAGTTTAAGACACATGCAGAAATATAGAACATCCTAAAAGGTTCACCAACGTTCAAGCACCACTGTCCAATACACATTTATTCGTGTCCTTCAGACTTCAGTACTTTAGAAATAGTGTGAGAACTTGACACATGCTGTTGAGGAGAACATTTATAAATAACGGTGAGTAAACATTGTCAGGAAAGGCTGTTTGTCTGGAGGGAGCAGGTGATGCTGTTTACGGCTCCATCTGCTCTTGGTCAGATTAAAATGTAAATACGTTTCATGTGTGACAGACATTCTCAACCTGTGGGCTGTGAACCCTCAAATAATTGACACTAGGATTTTTAATGATAATATAAATAATTATGTAGAAACTATTTCATGCTATTATTTTTCTTTAAAACCTTGAAGAACAATTGTTTTCATTCTGATAACCATAAATAGGAACTTAGTTTGATTTATCTTAAAAAATAAATATGCTTTTGAGATTTTCAAGTAGGCCCTGATCCAGAAAGGGTTGAGAACCACTGATTTATGATGTACAAGACACATAAGTAAAATAGATCAAACTCATTATACGCTATTTAAAATGCATGCAAGTGTAATAATAAACAAAAAAACATTCCTTGCAAATACAAAATAATCCTAAGTGTGTATGGAGGGGAATGCCTGTCTAAACCTTTGTGTGATTATAAAGTGACACACTGGACATGAGATAAATTACACAGACCTATTTGTATTAATACTGAGTATAAATGTATCACCATAACATATGATATTGACTGTGAGTATTTGTCTGCTGTCTGATGCATAGTCTACTGTCTAAATGTGTGTTCTGTTCTGCAAAGTCCCACCGCACTTTAACGTGAGAACTCTTCTGTATGACCATGCATGTACTGCTTCAAATTGTAGTACTAGTCACTGAAAGCAACACTCTATAACTTCCATGTCCTACCCTGGATTCAACCCCATACCCTGCACAAGTGCTGAAAGTTTTTACCACTGAGATAATAGAGCCTGTCTGTTTGCTCAGGGGAGAATTAGAATTTTGACCTTCAGGCAGTATCACTTGTCAACCTAGTAGTGGTCAAATCAGACCACAGGAGTCATGCCTCAATAGAAGAGCAGGGAGACCAAATACAACCACCGCAGTTGTATCAGTTATATTATATTAAAGGGGTAGTTCACCCCCAAAATAACTTTTTTTCTATTGATTACTGACCATCTGGAGCCTTGAATTCATAGATATTTTTTTGTTTTTGTCACATTCCTAAGCCAATAATTTGATTATAATAAATGTGTCCCCATTGATTCCGGTAGGAGACACAAATGCATTTGTGTCTCCTACCGGAATCAATGGGGCTAAATTTATTATAATCGAATAATAAAGGAAGGAATGCGACAAAAACAAAAAATAATCCATGGATTCAAGGCTTCATAGGGTGTGCAATTGATAGAAAATAAGTCATTTTTTGGGTGAACTCCTCCTTTAACATACTCTACAATACAGACAAAATAACATTTTATGAACTAAAAAAGGTTACATAGTGTAGCTTTAATAGTATCTATACATACAGGACAGTACCAATAAACAGTTATAGACAATGAGCCTGAACACACTTCATACAGGATTGAACATCAGTGATAATGACAGGCTCAGCTGCAACCAACTGACACTCGTCTGTATGAGTTGAGCGCCCTCTGGTGGCCACGTTGCAAATGTGACTGATAAAACACATTTAATGAGTTTTAGTGTGTGTGTGTGTGTGTGTGTGTGTGTGTGTGTGTGTGTGTGTGTGTGTGTGTGTGTGTGTGTGTGTGTGTGTGTGTGTGTGTGTGTGTGTGTGTGTGTGTGTGTGTGTGTGTGTGTGTGTGTGTGTGTGTGTGTGTGTGTGTGCGTGTGTGTGTGGACTGTGACATATACAAATACAATATCTTAATGTGAAATGTCTGTGATATGACATGTGATGTCATGCATGTAGACTCAACTGTTTTGTTTTGTTCTGTTGTAGAAGCTTGCGGGGCAGGTTTTTGGTAAACTTCATCAGAGTTTCATGTTTTACCTGTGGGGAGTTAGGGGAAGAGAGACTCCACCTCCTCCGGGAGCTCACTCACCAACCACTCACTGTACACACACGCACACACGCACGCACGCACAGACACAGATATTATGGATTAATTGAACACAGGGCCTCAATATGCTTCTCATTAAATACAGTGCATACAAAAATATAATAAATACACAGCATTGTGTATTGCTGCCCAGATAGTCAGACTTGAGCACAGGGGAGAGCAGTTTCTTGCTCAGAGACACCTCGACACGTTGCAGTGTCTTACATGCTCAGGGACACCTCGACACGTTGCAGAGGCCGGGAATTTAACCTGGGACATTCTGTTTCCCAGGCAGGCTAAACTACCCATTCAGCTAAGGCCTCCCGAATGCCATTCATGTAATGAATGGATCAGGGTGGGTTTTAATTTAGACTTAGATTAGAGGGTGAAGATTAGTGAAAAGGCAAAGGGTTATACTCCAGTGGTGGTATAGCCATTTCATTAAGAGCATAACAATTCATTTAGGGGGGCTGTGGGAAAGTCACATGCACTTATCTGCATCTTCATGCATACATCATACATGTCTGCAGCTTAGGAAAAAAATAAACTTTCACAATAGCTTAAAAATAATCAATTGAATGTGACAATGGATAAAGAAATCTCTAAGTTATTTTCTGTCTTCTCTCTCTCCTCTTTGTGTGTGTTGGAAAGTCCTGTTGGTGATGTCGTCTGTCTTAGTTAGAAGAACAACGCACGCACGCACGCACGCACGCACGCACGCACGCACGCACGCACGCACGCACGCACGCACGCACGCACGCACGCACGCACGCACGCACGCACGCACGCACGCACGCACGCACGCACGCACGCACACACACACACACACACACACACACACACACACACACACACACACACACACACACACACACACACACACACACACACACACACACACACACACACACACACACACACACACACACACACACACACACACACACACACACACACACACACACACACACACACACACAGACTTGATGGTGAGTCAGCAGAGCTTTCTGCTGACGGAGGTCTGGGCTGACAGTTCACTCTGTGTGTTTGATGAAACTCCAATACTCCTCTGGCAAAACACAACCTCGCTTCATTTGGCTGCCTCACGAAAGTGTGTGAGTGTGTGAGTTAGAGAGTGAGTTTTTCATTAGACAATCAGTCAAAGTGCTGAGTCAGCGGTGTGTAAAGCAGTAGAGTGAAACAGCTAATTCACTGTGAAAGCCAATTCTCAGTGAGCAGACTGCTCTGCTCTCCTGTTGCGCTCTGTCTCAATACAGAGCATTGGCAGGGTCGATACGTAGTGAAGCAAAGCTAAACCACACCAGACGTTGGTCATATTACTCAACGTCAGACCTCTATTGGATGAGGGAGAGGGGTGAGCGGGTGACCAAAGGTCAACAGGGTGACATTAGGGCTGTGCAATATTGATAATAACTCATATTGTGTTATAACATTGAATGTGGTAAATGCAGCAAAATTTCATTTTGATTTTGTTTGTTCTTGAACACAATGGGTGATGGGGTAGAGTTTTACAGTAGTTGTGGGTTCTTTCACTTCACTTCTTAGTCTGGGAGACCATTTGAGCCTGAATTCAGAACAACTGTTACATTACTGTAGGCACGTCTTTGCTAATTGGATCAAATCAATCACAGTAGGAAAGGAAGTGACTTGAATTTTACAAAACCCCTCCTTTCACATAGACTGAGAAGGGGAGTGAAAAAAATCCAAACACTGAATGTAGAGAGTCAGTCTGGATTCCAGGCAAGTGGGGTAGTAGAATTAGTGCACGCCTGCACGGACATGAGAGCAGCTGTAGCTTGGGGATGAATAAAGTGCCTACTACTATACCTACATGCCTGAATGCAGGGGAGTGGCCATCGCCTGCCAAGGTGAAATCCATGTCAAAGTTGAACTCCAAGCTTGGCAGGAGATGGGAATATGCCTCATCATCACCGCTGCTCCTTTGCTCGCATAGAATGGAAGTGAACATTATTTCATTTGTCCATGTGTGACAGACAGTACCCAAAAGATAAAATTAGATTTTTTTTTTACCTTGATCTTCTTGGGGAAATTCAGGTGTTGTACACCAGCAGCAATCAACAGAATGAAACACAGGAACAACAGAGATAGAAGAATATAGATAACAAACAATAAATAGGAGTCTGACATAAGACAACTGCACTGGGACTGACCAGTGCTGTATCTCCATGCAGTAACCGAATATACTGTATTGTCAACAAATATGGATGCATGTAGTATAAAGACACATCAACAGTGAACTGTGTATTGCCTACCTGCAGTATGTACCTGAACACCATACTCCTAACCTGCCATACTGTACACTACACCCAAACATCAGCCAACAACTACAGATGTTGAACTGAGTTGTGATTGATGCGTTAAAGTCTGTCATTCTTACAGCAAAAAAACATATCGTTGCTGCACATTGGTTCAAATAGGCCAACAGAAGGTTCCCAGATACCAGTGGTGTAAAGTAACTATGTACATTTATTCAAGTACTGTACTACAAGCTCACAACGCGTGGCGATGCAACACGTTGTGAGCTTGTAGATCGGCTATTTTCAAATAATTGTATACTTTGAAAACATGAAATGACTGAAGTAAATTCTGAATACCAGACTTTTACTTAAGTAAAACAATTTAGTACTTTTTCCACCACTGACACATGATAATTTAGACAGAAAGAGAAAAAGTAATACAGAAAGCCTGCCTCTATTTACTGTTAGTGCTCTGATCCGATTTAAAGCCCGCCTACGGTATCCGGTAATTTGCACATACACATACATGTACTTACCGTTTCCGTATCCGCTCTAGATCCCAGACCGGATCACCAGCCTGCAAAGGATCAGTCTACCCCTTGGCATATTGTGCTGTAACGCACGCATCTCCCACTTACATTATTATTACTGTAAGTGATATATTATATATTATTACTTAGCTTTAAATCTGTGTTTATACACAAACCTTATTTTGCGGATAATTATGGTTAGTGTCTGTCAGTGGGACCTGTAGCTGTAGAACGCAAAATGTTTTTGTCCTTTACCGCGCCCCGTAGTCACCAACTACACTCTTCTGGGAGCATGCGCACTACCCTCAAGTGGAATACACACAGTGGGTTCCACGCGTGTTGTTGTAATCTTACGTTATAGTGTTATTATTACATATTTGATCTGAAGCCGGACAATCATTTAATACAACGTTTCTGGCGTCATGGGAGGACAAGCCAAACCCAAGAAGAAAAACAAGCCCAGGAGGAAGGAGAATACTTCTAATGAAGGTAAAGGTTTTGTGTTTACTGGATTTGCAAGCTGTTCTGTGTGTGTTGTAGACATCAAGTACGTGGATGACAATTCTAATAGTTTGTATTCTTTGCTTGAACCTCCTCTGTCTCTGTGTCTGTCCCTGTCACTGTCTCTGTGTCTATCTCTGTGTCTGTATCTGTGCCTGTGGCTGTCACTGTGTCTGTGGCTGTCACTGTGTCTGTGGCGGTCACTGTGTCTGTGTCTCTCCCTGTGTCTGTCTCTGTGTCTGTCACTGTCTCTCTGTGTCTGTGTCTCTCCCTGTGTCTGTCACTGTCTCCGTGTCTGTCACTGTGTCTGTCACTGTCTCCGTGTCTGTCACTGTGTCTGTCACTGTCTCTGTGTCTGTCACTGTCTCTGTGTCTGTCTCTGTGTCTGTCACTGTCTCTGTGTCTGTCACTGTGTCTGTCACTGTCTCTGTGTCTGTCTCTGTGTCTGTCACTGTCTCTGTGTCTGTCACTGTGTCTGTCACTGTCACTGTCTCTGTGTCTGTCTCTGTGTCTGTCACTGTCTCTGTGTCTGTCACTGTGTCTGTCACTGTCTCTGTGTCTGTCTCTGTGTCTGTCACTGTCTCTGTGTCTGTCACTGTGTCTGTCTCTGTGTCTGTCTCTGTGTCTGTCACTGTCTCTCTGTGTCTGTGTCTCTCCCTGTGTCTGTCACTGTCTCCGTGTCTGTCACTGTGTCTGTCACTGTCTCCGTGTCTGTCACTGTGTCTGTCACTGTCACTGTCTCTGTCTCTGTGTCTGTCACTGTCTCTGTGTCTGTCTCTGTGTCTGTCACTGTCTCTGTGTCTGTCACTGTGTCTGTCACTGTCTCTGTGTCTGTCTCTGTGTCTGTCACTGTCTCTGTGTCTGTCACTGTGTCTGTCACTGTCACTGTCTCTGTGTCTGTGTCTGTGTCTGTGTCTGTCTCTGTCTCTGTCACTGTCCCTGTCCCTGTCCCTGTCCCTGTCCCTGTCTCTGTGTCTGCCTCTGTGTTTGTCTCTGTCTCTGTGTCTGTCTCTGTACCTGTCACTGTCCCTGTCTCTGTCTCTGTCTCTGTCTCTGTCTCTGTCTCTGTCTCTGTCTCTGTCTCTGTGTCTGCCTCTGTCTCTGTCTCTGTCTCTGTCTCTGTGTCTGTCTCAGTACCTGTCTCTGTACCTGTCACTGTCCCTGTCCCTGTCCCTGTCTCTGTCTCTGTGTTTGTCTCTGTCTCTGTGTCTGTGTCTGTGTCTGCCTCTGTGTCTGCCTCTGTGTCTGCCTCTGTGTCTGCCTCTGTGTCTGTCTATGTGTCTGTCTCTGTGCCTGTCTCTGTGCCTGTCTCTGTGCCTGTCTCTGTGTCTGTGTCTGTGTCTGTGTCTGTGTCTGTCACTGTGTCTGTCACTGTGTGTCTCTTTGCCTGCCTTTATCCCTGCCTCTGACCCTGTCTCTGTCTCTGTGTCTGTCTCTATGACATCAGGTCCTGGGCTGCCTGATCTGTCTCCACAGGACAGGATGAAAGTGAGAATGCACCAAAAAGCCAAGAAGAAGACCGCTGAGAAATACTCTGTACAACAACTGATAGAAAAGGTCTTTCTCTCTCTCTCTCACACACGCACGCGGCCACGCGCCATTCCGTTTTCTGTCAAATTTTGTATAATAGTTTACATACATTGAATATTCATCACAGATGAGATTATTATAATTGTCTGTTAGATAATAAACAAGTAAGCCGCCATTTACTTCCTTCCTTGTAATTGTTTCCTTTTGTTGGTCTCTCTTACAAACAAAATCACAAATTCATAGATAGACCTTTATTGATCCAGTGGTTCAGGTGTCATAGCATTACTGTGTTAGACATGAAAAGACAAACAAACACTAGAGTATTGATGCTGTTTTCAACTAAAATATGATGTACTATCTTTGTATTGATTTGCACTTCAGAAATGTTTATGTGCAGTCGTGGTACTATTAGTCTCAGATCCACTCTGTCCCTGATAGTGCTGTCTTTAAAATGGTCTTCCATGCTATCCAGACTAGACTGGGATGATGTGGGATCAACTCATTTTGCACTTTAATATGGAAACTTATATGGTCTGTGCCCCCAAAAATAATTCTGGTGGAAACCAGGGGTGTCATAGTGGGTCATTTGGACCTCTAGTTGTAAAATGCAAATGCACAAACCTGTGAATTCTTATGAAGTGTCTTCATATACTCCATGGTATACATTGTTTAGTATGTCCATGTTTTATTCTAACTTTTAGCAACTGGCGAGGCTAGGCTACTCGATTCAGCATTTATGTGGGGGATCAATAACATTGTGTTGCCCAGCTGAATACAGATTATATTAGTAAACAGGCTCTAGAGTAGGAAGTGAATTTGGAATGAAAACCAGGCAAGTTAGTCGGAGTCCATTAGTCTAGTTCATCCAGACTAATGGAGCTTAGTTTATTAAGTTCAATACCTCACTGTCCAATCAGGTTACATGTGGGAATATGACTCCAATGACCCAAAGGTCTTATTGGGTCATATTATCCATTTATAGTACAATCTTTGGTTCGGATCCAGCAATCTGATTGGCTGAGGGCTATATGTTATTTGCGTAACATACTGTAATGGCCAGGAGTTGCTTAGCAATGAATGCATATAAACAGAGCACAATTAACTCTTCATCAAACCTTGATATCTGAGTGTTTAATTCACAAATCTAATCAGATATAACAATCAGTTTAGTCTTAAGAAGTAACACCTTGTCTAACAGCTCAATGGGAAATCAATCCTGTCCACCATGTATGAGTCACCATTTCAACTGGAGTCATTCTTAGGACTAACTTACATTTAAGTTTAGTTTTGTTTCAGATACATAATCCTATAGTGTCTTCTGATTTAATTATTATTGTTATGACACAGTGCAATGTGTTAACCCATTGAGACCTGGAACGCATCTGTGTCACTTTCGATTTCTTTGGCTATTCAAAAATAGCAGATATACAAGCTCATAGCGCGGCACCGCTTGTAGATCTGCTTGTAGATCTGCTTGTAGATCTGCTATTTTTGAAAAATCTTGAAAAATCTTGAAAACATTTTAAAGAATCGCCTCAGGTCTTAACTCATTCACTGCCACTGACGTAAAAAACGTAATTTGTCCCGTTTACCAATCCTGCCACTGACGTAAAAAACGTATTTTTCTTTTTTTAGTTTTTTTTTCAAATTTGACCCAAAGACCAAGGAGATATGATTGTTTAAAGATCTACACTCCCATCCACTTCCTTGTTAACTTAAAACTTAAAAATTCTGTATCTCGGCTCCTGAGTACTTTTTTTTTTCAATGAAAAATCTCTGGCAGTGGGCAAACGCGGCCAGCAATAATTGTGGCTGTGAATGAGTTAATGGGTTAATTTATCCGTTTGTAGCTCAGACTGTGTAACTCTGAGTTAAATGAACACTGAGGAGTTTTACTGTGTACCACTATAAACCTGTCCTCCCCTGCTGTTCTAGACGGAGGAGTGCGTGGACAGTTTTGACTTTAAGATGGCCGCCCTGTTCTGTCAGCGGGCTCTGGACCTGGAGCCCGACAACCTGCAGACACTGGACATGCTGGGACACATCTACTCTGAACTGGGAGACATACAGAAGGCCAAAGGAGTATCCTTCTCTCGGATAGGGTATCTGTCTGTATAATATGGTTAACCACTAAAAGCTGCACTATGTCGCCTTCCCCCGGATTTGAACCCGGTTTCCTGCGCAAGTGCTGACATTTTTACCATTGAGCTAATAAAGCCTGTCTGCTTGCTCAGGGGATACATTTTATCTTGACCCTCAGGTCAAAATTCGTGCCAGAAAATAATAACGACATCCCAAAATACGCCAGATTCAAAGTGGTTAGGCAATGTTGAGAGAGATAGAAACATTCGGGCCATGACTTCGCGCGAAATGTTTTACCTTTGTGTGTGTAAGGTTAAGATTAATACTATATACACATAATATATATTGCTATTTCTTTTGAAAGTAAGCAATTGTAGCCTTGTGTCCACTAATACATGGTACAGTAGATGTCTTGGTGTTAATCGTGGGATCGCTAAAGCGATCACACTAATGTTATTGCCACTATTTATTGTGGGATCGCTAAAGCGATCACACTAATGTTATTGCCACTATTTATTATTATTCCCACCGTTTTTTTGCGGCTAACTAGTCCTTCATACTTTTAGCTACAAACTCCGTTCCAACTCTTCAACGTTCGGCCTACTTAGGACATGTCGGCTACCATTTGAATTTTTTAAATAATTGTACTTTTAGAGATATTTCACTTTTTACTGCTAAAAAAATCCCATTCATTTCAATGGGGAAATTCATACTTTTAGCTACAAACTCCGTTCCAACTCTATAACGTTCAGCATACTTAGGACATATTGGCTACCATTTGAATTTTTTTAATAATTTGTACTTTTAGAGATATTTCACTTTTTTTACTGCTAAAAAATCCCATTCATTTCAATGGGGAAATGCCATTTAGCTACAATAGAGCCTAGCAACTTCTTATTAGACTATAGCAACACCATATTAAAGCCTAGCAACCACCTATTATACCATAGCAACAGCCTATTAGACCTTAGCAACCACCGTTTTACCCTAGCAACCACCTTTTGTACCCTAGCAACCGCATATTATACCATATAAACTGCATATCAGACCTTAGCAACCCCCTATTAGACCCTAGCAACCACTTATTAGACCCTAGCAACCACCTGTTTTACCCTAGCAACCACCTGTTTTACCCTAGCAACCACCTATTAGACCCTAGCAACCGCCTATTAGACCCCTTGCAACCGGCTATCAGACCCTAGCAACCACAGTTTTACCTTAGCAGCCGCCTATTAGACCCTAGCAACCGCCTATTAGACCCTAGCAACCGCCTATTAGACCCTAGAAACTGCCTATTAGACCCTAGAAACTGCCTATTAGACCATATCAACCGCCTATTAGACCCTAGCAATCACTGTTTTACCCTAAAAAACTACAAACCTTTCAAACCTTTAACATTTTTAAAACCTTTAGAACCATAGACTTTTCAAACCTTTAGAACATTTAAAACCTTAAACCTTTCAAACCTTTAGAACCTTTCAAATCTTTCAAATCTTTCAAACCTTTCAAACCTTTCAAACCTTTAGAACCTTTCAAACCTTTCACACTTTTCAAACCTTTAGAACCTTTCAAACCTTTCAAACCTTTCGAAACTTTCAAACCTTTCAAACTTTTAGAACCTTTCAAACCTTTAGAACCTTTAGAACCTTTAGAACCTTTCAAACCTTTCAAACCTTTAACATTTTTAAAACCTTTAGAACCATAGACTTTTCAAACCTTTAGAACATTTAAAACCTTAAACCTTTCAAACCTTTAGAACCTTTCAAATCTTTCAAACCTTTCAAACCTTTAGAACCTTTCAAACCTTTCACACTTTTCAAACCTTTAGAACCTTTCAAACCTTTCAAACCTTTCGAAACTTTCAAACCTTTCAAACTTTTAGAACCTTTCAAACCTTTAGAACCTTTAGAACCTTTCAAACCTTTCAAACCTTTCAAACCCTTCAAACCCTTAGAACCTTTCAAACCTTTCAAACCTTTAGAACCTTTCAAACCTTTAGAACCTTTCAAACCTTTCAAACCTTTCAAACCTTTCAAACCTTTCAAACCTTTCATACCGTTTTACCCCAGCAACCACCTGTTTTACCATAGTAACCGCATATTAGACCATATAGACTGCATATTAGACCTTAGCAACCCCCTATTGGACACTAGCAACCGCTTATTAGACACTAGCAACCACCTCTTTTACCCTAGCAACCACCTGTTTTACCCTAGCAACCACCAATTAGACCCTAGCAACCACCAATTAGACCCTAGCAACCACCTATTAGAACCTAGCAACCGGCTATCAGACCCTAGCAACCACAGTTTTACCCTAGAAAACTACATTTTACACTATTCAACACCGACAAACCTTTAGAACCGTAGACCTTTAGAACCTTTCAAACCTTTTGAACCTTTAGAACCTTTCAAACCTTTCAAACCTTTAGAACCTCTTAAACCTTTAGAACCTTTCAAACCTTTAGAACCTCTTAAACCTTTAGAACCTTTCAAACCTTCAGAACCTTTCAAACCTTTAGAACCTTTCAAACCTTTCAAACCTTTAGAACCTTTAGAACCTTTAAACCTTTCAAACCTATAACACTACTAACAATATCAATACTCAATACAATCAACATTCTTAGCGATCCCACACTGTTTCTTCAGGAACAGTACTTTCTAGTAACTAATAATGTTACTGTCTAAAAGTTCCTTCCTCACAAGTGTTGTCTGTCTTCATTCATTCTTCTAGACGTGATCTTCTCCACCAGTGTTGTCAGCAGCCAGATTTTGCGAGAGAAATAAGCAACCAGGTCCATGAAAATAAGCCCAAAAGACACATTTTGGGTCGCAAGTAAATATCTCCCTTTTTGTTGGTTTCCTACATTTAAAAAAATACATTATTTTTTAAAAAAATGCAAGTTTTAAAAAAAAATACAACTTTTCATCAATTGAAAACAATTCTAGCATTTTTCAAAAGTATTTCATAATTTTTTTTTTTTTAAATCACTATACATGAAAAAAAATGTTTAAGAAGTAGCTTGGTGCCGCATTTTGTGCATTTTGAGATCTGCTTTTTTCTCTTTTGGGTCTTGAGCTAAAAAGTTTGGGAACCCCTGGTATAGGCAACATGAGCACTTTAATTAAACATAATATACATCTGCTATTTTCCTCAAAAAGTAAAAAATATAATATATTTATTTTGTTTTGAAACATTCTAACAACACATATCTGGTAGGGGGTCCCTGTCAAAAATGTTTTATTCAGACGCGGATACGTGGACAATTACATATTAATTGGGGGGTCCTTGACATGCAAATGTTTGAGAAACACTGGTTTAAGCAACATTTAGGGAACAAGCTCAAATAAACAAAGTACACTTAAGAAACAAGCCCAATAAACTGCAACCCGCAACCACCATTATTTGCAAGCAACTCTGCAGGAAAAACAATCCCTAAGTCGCTTATAATAAGCTGACATGGCAACACTGAGAGCTAGCCTTCTAGCTCTCAGTGCTCTTCATGAGGCAGCGCCCAGATGCGCGTACACTGGGATAAGTGACACATACAGTATGAGCTCTGACTGGAGTTGGACTCACTGAATAAACTCTCAAGGGCAAGGGCGCCGATACTGTGAATGCCTCGGAGCTAAAGCCCCCAGGAGAAGTGATGAGCACCCATCACAAACTCATCACAAAAAAAAGAAAAAGAAAAAACCTCCAACATCTACACTTCATGAAGTACATTTTTTGTACCAAATTAACCGAATTAACCGCATTAAAGTAAAAAAAAATATGAAACTGCCGTTTACACTGGAAGGCTTTTTTCCTGTGTGGTGACACTGAAACTCTTCAGACTTGGTGGAAAAGGTACTCCATTGTTTCCAACTTAAAAAGTATCAATACTGCAATGTAGAAATACTCTGTTACAAGTGAAAGTCCATGAATTCAAATTATACTTGAGTAAAAGTACAAAAGTAATGGTATTTTATGTACTTTTGTGTAAAATGTACTTAAATACAGAAATATATTATTAAAGTACTAGTTATGCACAATATCCCATTTCACATGTTTCCAAATGTATAAAATCCTTTGAAAATAGCAGATCTATAAGCTCACATTGTGATGGTACTTAAGCACATGTAATCAGTTACTTTCCACTACTGGAAACTTCACGTTCACGTTGCTCTGTGTGGGCGAGCTGAGCAGAGGAAAGGCTTTTCTCCTGTGTGGATACGCTGGTGTCTCTTCAGGCTACCGAACTGACTGAAACTCTTGTAGCACTGTTTACAGAGGAAAGGCTTTTCTCTTGTGTGGATACTCTGGTGTGTCTTTAGACTACCTAACTGACTGAAACTCTTGTCACACTGTTTACAGAGGAAAGGCTTTTCTCCTGTGTGGATACTCTGGTGGTTCTTTAGACTACCTAACTGACTGAAACTCTTGTCACACTGTTTACAGAGGAAAGGCTTTTCTCCTGTGTGGATACTCTGGTGTGTCTTTAGACTACCTAACTGACTGAAACTCTTGTCACACTGTTTACAGAGGAAAGGCTTTTCTCCTGTGTGGATACTCTGGTGTTTCTTTAGACTACCTAACTCACTGAAACTCTTGTCACACTGTTTACAGAGGAAGGGCTTTTCTCCTGTGTGGATACTCTGGTGACCCCTCAGGCTATCGATCCTATTAAAACTCTTGTCGCACTGTTTACAGACAAAAGGTTTTTCTCCTGTGTGGATACTCTGGTGTCTCTTCAGGCTACCGATCACACTGAAACTCTTGTCGCAATGTTTACAGACGAAAGGTTTTTCTCCTGTGTGGATTCGTTGGTGACTCTTCAGGTGACCTAACTCACTGAAACTCTTGTCACACTGTTTACAGACGAAAGGTTTTTCTCCTGTGTGGATTCGTTGGTGACCCTTCAGGCTATCGATCCTATTAAAACTCTTGTCGCACTGTTTACAGACAAAAGGTTTTTCTCCTGTGTGGATACTCTGGTGTCTCTTCAGGCTACCGATCTCACTGAAACTCTTGTCGCAATGTTTACAGACGAAAGGTCTTTCTCCTGTGTGGATTCGTTGGTGACCCTTCAGGTGACCTAACTCACTGAAACTCTTGTCACACTGTTTACAGAGGAAGGGCTTTTCTCCTGTGTGGATACTCTGGTGACCCCTCAGGTTATAGATCCTATTAAAACTCTTGTCGCACTGTTTACAGACAAAAGGTTTTTCTCCTGTGTGGATACTCTGGTGTCTCTTCAGGTTACCGATCTCACTGAAACTCTTGTCGCAATGTTTACAGACGAAAGGTTTTTCTCCTGTGTGGATTCGTTGGTGACCCTTCAGGTGACCTAACTGACTGAAACTCTTGTCACACTGTTTACAGACGAAAGGTTTTTCTCCTGTGTGGATACTCTGGTGACCCCTCAGGTTATAGATCCTATTAAAACTCTTGTCGCACTGTTTACAGACAAAAGGTTTTTCTCCTGTGTGGATACTCTGGTGTCTCTTCAGGTGACCTAACTGACTGAAACTCTTGTCACACTGTTTACAGACGAAAGGTTTTTCTCCTGTGTGGATTCGTTGGTGACTCTTCAGGTGACCTAAACTATTGAAACTCTTGTTGCAGTGTTTACAGTGGAAAGGTTTATTTTCGGCGTGGACACACTGGCTTCTATTCAAATCACCTAAAGTGAGGCTCTCATCACAAGATTTACAGAAGTGGGTTTTCTTACCTGTGCAAGTCAGCTGTTGTTTCTTTAGTTGTTCCCCAAGCTGAATTGAAGTCTTGCTCAACTGTTCTGAACAGTTCATGACTGTAAGATCTGGTCTGGTCTGACAGCTGGTGGCTGATGGGATCTGTGGATCTGCTCCTCTTCATACGGTCAAGATCGGGACGTGACTCCTTCCAGGTGTGGTTCGTCACAGTGTTCAGGTCTATGGGAGTTGAAGATTTGTCTTCCTGGAAGATTATGCTCTCTCTCTCTCGGTTCTCTCAAACTTTATTCCTCTCACTTTGTATCTCTCTAGGTGGTACAGGTATGAAGTGGAAGTGTAAAGGCATCTTCAAACCTTATATAAGTTGACCAGAGCTCTGCTCCGATGTCACACACAACACACACTGTTGCCATGTACGCTGTTAACGTGCCAACACAGAAGAAACTATTTAATAATCGCAGAGAGATGGAAATATTGTAAATACTAGACCGGTGCCTTTGGAAATGCATGCCCCACCCACTTATGCAACTTACCTGTTACCTGCAATACCTGTTGTTATGAGTTGTCAGAGTACCCGATGTACCCATCTGTCTGTCTGTGTCCCCATTATACCAGTGGTGAAAAAAGTATTACAATTCTTTACTTAAGTAAAAGTAGCAATACTGCAATATAGAAATACTCTGTTACAAGTAAAAGTCCAGAATTCCTCATCAAAATGTACTCAAAGTATCAAAAGTAAAAGTACCAAAATATTTGAAAATAGCTGATCTACAAGCTCACAACGCGTATATGCCCATATATGGCCATATACTGATGACATCAGGGATCTCCATATATGGGCATAAAAGAGACAAGAACCGACAGATACTGAGATCTCCATATATGAGATTCAGTTGAAGGTAGACGTTCAGGGGTTACAAGTGATGAAGCTGAGACGACCTCCTTGCTGAAGGTGTTAGATTGCGTTGTTGTGAGGGAATCTGTGCACTTTCCACCAAACAGGACAGCCATTACTTGACACCTAATGTCATCAATCAACTCTGATCTGATTTGGGACAGTGAATGCGTTGGCACAAGGGGAAAGGGAAAGGGGAAGAAATTTGGATTTCAGCTTCACCCAGCCGATGGCTGCCGGGACTGCATGGCTCTGGGGAGCAGTTAGGGGTGAAGTGTCTTGCTCATGGACACCTCGACACATAGCTGGGGCCAGGAATCAAACCTGGGACTTTAATTTTCCCATGTGGCCTCTCTACCCATTCAGCTATGACCACCCACTCCACTAGACCGAAGGAAGGTCAACTTTTACAAGCTTATGTTATAAAGCAAAGCAGTCTTTTTGCAAACACCAAAAATCGGAGAAGTCGTGTCACAACCAGTCACAGCATGGATGAATACATATGTTTTACACTTTTTGAAATATCTAACTGTAATTGTATTTGTGGGATCGCTAAAGCGATCACACTAATGTTATTGCCACTATTTGTGGGATCGCTAAAGCGATCACACTAATGTTATCTTCACTATTTGTGGGATCGCTAAAGCGATCACACTAATGTTATTGTGGGATCGCTAAAGCGATCACACTAATGTTATTGCCACTATTTATTATTATTCCGCCCGTTTTTTGACGGCTAACTAGTCCTTCATACTTTTAGCTACAAACTCCGTTCCAACTCTTCAACGTTCGGCCTACTCAGGACATGTCGGCTACCATTTGAATTTTTGAAATAATTTGTACTTTTAGAGATATTTCACTTTTTACTGCTAAAAAAACCCCATTCATGGGGAAATTCATACTTTTAGCTAAAAACTCCGTTCCAACTCTATAAAGTTCAGCCTACTTAGGACATATTGGCTACCATTTGAATTTTTGAAATAATTTGTACTTTTAGAGATATTTCACTTTTTAAATAGTAAAAATACTTAAAAGTTGATAAAAAGAGTAAAAATACTTAAAAGTTGTAAAAATTTGTAAAAGCTACTTTAAAGTAAATACCTTGAGTAAAAATACTTAAGAGTACTTATATTGAGTAAAAATACTTAAAAAGTACTCAAAATGAGTAAAAATACTTAAAAGTTGAAAAAAATAGTAAAAATACTTAAAAGTTGATAAAAAGAGTAAAAATACTTAAAAGTTGTAAAAATTAGTAAAACATGATTTAAAGTAAATAAAGTGACTAAAAATAATTTAAAGTAAATACATTGAGTAACAATACTTAAGAGTACTTAAATTGAGTAAACATACCCAGTAGTACTCAAATGAGTAAAAATACTTAAAGGTTGTTAAAATTAGCAAAAATACTTAAACATAGTTAAAATGAGTAATTATACTTAAAAGTTGATAAAAACTGTACAAATACTCTTTTAGTACCGCCATTTTTGAAATAATTTGTACTTTTAAACCTTTTGAACCTTTAGAACCTTTCAAACCTTTCAAACCTTTCAAACCTTTCAAACCTTTCACATCTTTCAAACCTTTAGAACCTTTAGAACCTTTCAAACCTTTAGAACCTTTAAAACCTTTCAAACCTTTAGAACCTTTCAAACCTTTAGAACCTCTTAAACCTTTCAAACCTTTCAAACCTTTTGAACCTTTCAAACCTTTTGAACCTTTCAAACCTTTTGAACCTTTCAAACCTTTAGAACCTTTAGAACCTTTCAAACCTCTTAAACCTTTCAAACCTTTCAAACCTTTAGAACCTTTCAAAGCTTTAGAACCTTTCAAACCTTTCAAACCTTTAAACCTTTCAAACCTTTAACTCTACTAACACTATCAATACTCAATACCATCAACATTCTTAGCGATCCCACACTGTTTCTTCAGGAACAGTACTTTCTAGTTGCCACTCTTTCTATCTATACTATACTGCCCCCCATTTTTTGGCCCCTAACTAGTCCTTCATACTTTTAGCTACAAACTCCGTTCCAACTCTTCAACGTTCGGCCTACTCAGGACATGTCGGCTACCATTTGAATTTTTGAAATAATTTGTACTTTTAGAGATATTTCACTTTTTACTAAAAAATCCCATTCATTTCAATGGGGAAATTCATACTTTTAGCTAGAAACTCTGTTCCAACTCTATAACGTTCAGCCTACTTAGGACATATTGGCTACCATTTCACTTTTTACTGCTAAAAAAATCTATCATACCCTAGCAACCACCGATTAGACCCTAGCAACCACCTGTTTTACCATAGTAACCGCATATTAGACCATATAGACTGCATATTAGACCTTAGCAACCCCCTATTGGACCCTAGCAACCGCTTATTACACCCTAGCAACCACCTGTTTTACCCTAGCAACCACCTGTTTACCCTAGCAACCACCAATTAGACCCTAGCAACCACCTATTAGAACCTGGCAACCGGCTATCAGACCCTAGCAACCACAGTTTTACCCTAGAAAACTACATTTTACACTATTCAACACCGACAAACCTTTAGAACCGTAGACCTATAGAACCTTTAGAACCTTTCAAACCTTTCAAACCTTTTGAACCTTTAGAACCTTTCAAACCTTTCAAACCTCTCGGACCTTTCAAACCTTTCAAACCTCTCAGACCTTTCAAACCTTTCAGACCGTTCAAACCTTTAGAACCTCTTAAACATTTAGAACCTCTTAAACCTTTAGAACCTTTCAAACCTTTAGAACCTTTCAAACCTTTAGAACCTTTAGAACCTTTAGAACCTTTAGAACCTTTAGAACTTTAAACCTTTCAAACCTTTAAGACTACTAACAATATCAATACTCAATACCATCAACATTCTTAGCGATCCCACACTGTTTCTTCAGGAAAAGTACTTTCTAGTTTAACTCTTGAGAGTGTAAAAGCAAAGCAAATGTCCTTTTGTGTCAGAGAAAGGCAGGGAATCACTTGAATGTATGAGTACAATCTTTAATTGTTATAATAACTAATAATAACTCATAGATAAGGAGCGCATTAGAACACAAATGGAGTAGAATGGCTTCAGGTTCAGTCTGTACCAGTGTTGCGTCTCTTCCTCAGCCTTCTGAACGTTAGAGAGCTCCTGTCTCTCTGATATTGCTGTTCGTTTCTGTTTATATTTGTGCATTCATTTATGTGCAGATTGTGCACGTGTTATTGTACAAGATAGACCTTTAATCATCCCCAATGGGAACTGAGTTGTCACAGCAGATGGTAGCAGCAAACAAATATAGAGCCATAACAGAAGGAACAGCCTCTCAACATAGTGTCCATCTCAGTGAAGTCTCAGTAGACCATTTCCAAAATAGCATCATCACAATGTTAGTTGAAGTTCTTTGTGAGTATAAATTTAGCTTTAATTATTATAATACTCTCTATTGGGTTAGCACTTTCTTAAAAATGTTGCAAAGTGTTTGTAAAAATGTTTACAATAAAATTCAGATACAAATACGTAAAATAAAACGGCATAATGCAAATACAGCACTGATAATCTCTGCTGCCAGTACTAGTAAAACAACACAAAACAATTAAAAACAAGCAACAAACAAAGAATTATAGGAAATGTATAATCAGGAATCAGACATTTACTTGTGTGCCAGAATGTCCAGCTCCTCCTGTACAGTTGTCTCTACATCATAGTAACACTTAAACGAAACACAACCATAATTAACGTCCTTGTAATCAGCTACATGAATGTGTGAAAATGAACACTGGGAAAAAGGAATCATTCATAAGATATGATATAAGCAATTACAGTTTTTCATTGTTTCTTTATGAGACTGGTTTTGAAATGTTTGCTGTCTGTTGAAAGCAGTACGAGTTGAGTTTGATTATCTGGGAAGAATGGGGTTAACCACTTAAGTCCTTTATACTTTGTTGTATGAAAAATAGCGAAAACAGCCGATCTAGAAGGTCACAGCGTGCCACGATGCAATGTGTCGTAGATCTGCAATTTTACAACATTTTGAAAATCTTCTTTGTTTTTGAAATTTTATTTTCTGAATCATTATTATTATATCTATATTCTTTAAGTTTCACACTATAATGACAAGCTTGCTTCCTTAACTGCGTGTTGAAGGTGTTCTTGCGCGCGGTGGAGCTGAGTCCAGACCAGGGCCACAGTAAATACATGTACCTGGGCCAGATCCACACGGGCCAGGAGGCTGTGGACTTCTACAGCAGAGGCGTGCAAGTCCTACTGGCTGCACTGGAGGAGCAGGCACAGAGCACCGTAAATACACACACACACACACACACACACACACACACACACACACACACACACACACACACACACACACACACACACACACACACACACACACACATAGAGGGTAGACAGGCACGCACACCAAAAATTCATTAGTAGACACGTTATATCTCGCTGTTGTAATGTTTGATCACAAGGGGGCACTGTTGACTATGCTAACAAAGGGGCACCGTTGACTATGCTAGCAAAGGTCAAAGCATTGCATTCCATGGGTTTTGATTAACAGAGGAAAGGTCAGCTTGCCCTCATCTCTGCTTGAAGGCGTGTTAAATAGTGAAATCATTTGGTGAAGTGTTTGGGTTGAATGAACACACACAGCCCTGCATGGAACATTACTAGAGCCATGTCAGAATTTCATTGTAAATGATAAAACACTGAGTAATAATAAAATGCAGAGATAAATTCCAGAGGCACAGGATACAATACAAACACATTTACCTGAGTGCCAATGGTTCTTTATGGTGGTACCCTGCGCGGGGACTGTTTTCTTAATCCCGCTCCCGCTGGATTTCTAACCGTTACCACCTGCTGTTTATTTTGGACCACATGCTCCTGCCCGCAGCAAAGTTTAAAGTACTGCCTGCTCCCCCAAGATTTACTCTGGGACCCAATAATACAAACAGAGAGAGGCAGAGAGGGAGGGAGTGGGGCAGGGTTTGACCATTTCAGCACCACGGACAGAGACACAATAGGCTGCTGGACTACTGCTGGTCAGGTAGGGTAAGTGATGTTTTGGTTAAACCCCCCCCCCAAAAAAATTGTTAAAAGGTTAAAGCTCTACATTCTGATAGTAATCTGTAGAGTGTTTGTTCAGTAACAAGGGTCTCCCCAGCTCTCCAGCTTTTAAATATAAACAGAAAAAAAAATTTCAGGTGATTTTTTTCCAGTTCCAATGTTGTCTGCTCATTTATTTGTGTCATCACTCATCACTTCCATTTTCACTTGTTTAATCTGTATCCTCTGCAACTTCTCTCTCCTGATTGGATAGACTTGGTGTCCTGACCTGAAATGCAATTTCAGTTTACTAAAAAGCTGGAGAGACTGGTAGACTCCTGTTACTGAACAAACACTCTATATCAATGAGGACTATCAGAATATAGAGCTATTCAATACTTATTTTAACAAGAAAATATCCATTACCCTACCTGTAAACCCTCTACAGTAAACTGGACCTGAGTTGGCTCTGTACGTGGACCGCTTTTCCCCTCTACACCAAATCTCTTTGCCAAAAATAGCCCATCTACAAGCTCACAACGCAAACGATAATAGGTAACTGGCACGCACGCATGCACACACCACTCTCCCTCTGTCTTTAAACAGGAACCCTCTGGGGCCACAGCTGGGCCAGATGAAGAGTCCGATGTCCCCACAGCCAAGGATGTGTGTTCGGCCTGCTGCTCCATAGCTGAGATCTACCTCACAGATCTCTGGTAAGGTGGCGCGCACACACACACTCACTCTCACACTCTCACTCACCTCTGATCGATGTGAGATTTATAGATCTGATAGCGACTGTGACAAATGGGTAGATTACCCATAAAGGCCTTTCTTTACCTCTGGGATGAATAGGCCTCCTCTTCCGTCATGTCCAGAGACCAGAGAGGCGATGGTAGTTTATTTGTATAGCACATTTCAACAACAAGGCAATTCAAAATTAAGAGTATTAACACACATTAGATTTTTCTTTTTAAATAAAGCAGAAATATAAGAGAACTACGGCGGAGACAATAAAATTGCAATGGACAAGAAATGATTAACAAACCTCAATAAAATGGTGGCAAACAGTCAAAGTTTTCAGCTTTGATTTTAAAGACCTGAGAGTTGTAGCAGACCTGCAGTGTTCTGGCGGCTTGTTCCAGATTATGTGATACATAAAACCTGAATGCTGCTTTTACACGTTGAGTTCTGACTCTGAGGTCAGAAAGCAGACCTTTCCCAGAAAACCTGATAGGTCTGGATGGTTCATGTCATGATGTAGCACTTTTTTTTATTTTGGTCCGAAACCATTCGATGCTTAATAAATGATGCTTTGACAGACATTGAGCCAGTGTAAATATCTGAGAACTGGAGTGACATGATCCACTTTCTTGATATTAGTAAGGACTTGAGCAGCAGCCTTCTGAATCAACTGCAGCCGTCTGATAGATTTCTTTTTAGGGAGACCTGTAAAGACACCTTTAAATTAGTCATGTCTATTGAAGTTTAATGCATAGACAAGCTTGTTCAAATCCTTCTGAGACCTTTAGTCCTCGATATATTATTCTCACGGCTGACTTTGTAATTGTCTTAATGTGGTTGTTGAAATTCAGGTCTGAGTCCATGACTACATCTGGTGTACTGTATTTAGATTGCTTCAGCCTAAGTGAACATCTGATCTTTGTCTGTTTCTCAAAAGAAAACATTCAGAAATTGTACGTTTGCTGTAAGGCAGCCTTCTGATCCTTGCACCAAAGTTTTATGAAAATCTGTGTTAGTTTGTTCACAGACAAGGAGCGATTACAATAACCTTGCCATGCATTCCTGCAGGCAGGGTGCTGTGGTAAGAAGAACATAGTTAACATACTGTCTTATTTTCGTAACGAGGACAACGTGAATGTAGATCGGCTATTTTCACTATCTGTCATGCGTAGAAGATTCAATGTTCAAGGTGTACTTTATTGTTACATCTTGTGTGCGTACAGGTACATAAGAGTAAAAAAGTATAAATGTTTGGCTTCTCAGACATACAGTATATAGGGCTCCTCAGAAGTATATACTGTAGGGTTTAAGAGGTTAAGAAAATACCCCCCCCCCCCCCCTCTGTTTTTTTATAG
The DNA here is from genome assembly GCF_963280865.1 of Gymnoscopelus braueri. Lineage (NCBI taxonomy): Eukaryota > Metazoa > Chordata > Actinopteri > Myctophiformes > Myctophidae > Gymnoscopelus > Gymnoscopelus braueri. Next base: position 21,255,254 of record NC_137605.1, read on the forward strand.
ATTGAATGTGACTATTACTTTGCCTTGAACACACTGCTAGTGTGTCGCTCGATGCCAAAGCGACTGTTTTTAGTGATCCGCACAGGTGCCCCGGGATTGGCCACAAGGATGTTGATGGTTGTCCTGCTTTGCCTTGTATGGTATTTCTCAGGCTGCAGAGCTGTGTTAAATTATGCAAACGCGGGGGCTACTGGTCTCTGAGATTTATCACACATGCACATGTTTGAAATGAGTTGCCTCTAAATCTCTCTAAATGAGGTGGGAGTTATTTTTTACAAAATTATTGATAAATGAGGCTAGTTTATCAACAAAGACAACAGTGGTGTTCCTTATGGTCACTGTAGACATAAGTTGTGTGGGCGAGTGCGTATGTGCGTGCTACAGCAAATACACCTGTAGTTAATGAGGACATTAGCAGTGTGGTGTTCTTTCGACGTTAGTCTGGAAACATTCCTCACTAAAGATTTAAATACTAATCTCATGAATATTGTCTCACAGCTCGGATATAAATGTCTCTTTGGATTCATCTTGGTTTGGTTCTTGACTCTTACTCTTACATGTACCTCTCCTGTTTCATTCTTACTGCTCTTGCTGCTGTAACATCCAAATTTCCCTATCGGGTTCAATAGAGCACCGAAGTCCTGACGTCACTCGTTCATCCCCAGGTTTGCGGAAGTAATTTCTCTATGGAGAATAACATTGGGTCATCTTAGAATCGTCTCATATAAGAATTGTGGTCCAAAAATAAACACCGCGTGTCGGCGTTATTGTCAGGGAGGAGGTTCTGTATCGTTTATGATAGTCAGTCACTTATATTTGATACAGTCTGTTTCTGGCGAAAATGTAACTAATTCGGCGGAAGTAACATTAGCGTTTTCTCACCGTCAGTTGATGCTTCATATCCATAAGAGTCAACCCGCCGGGGTCATGTGTTTATTTTTGGAACACAGTTCTTATTTGACGCGATATTCAATACGTCTATGGGATTCAGAACGGGGGTGGAAAACTGCAAACCAGGTAGACAAACAAAGGATGTGTAAATGACGTCAGACTTCGGCGGTCTATAAAGGTTTATCTTAGCCTGGTTCCAGACCATAGACCCCGCCCACTCTCTGAGTGGACTGCTCCTCTTGGTCTGGTGTCATAATGTGAGCCTATGGCTTTTCACGGTCGAAGAAAAACCTGTCAAATCAGAGTCGGAGGTGGGAGTGGTCTAACGACCACCCAATCAGCGAATATCTGTTAAAACAAGCTGTGCGATGACGTCAGATGTAGGCGGATCCGTGGATCTCTTGTGATTGGTTTAGGGAAATTTGAATCCCCTCCCCCTGGTAATCGCTGACACTGCAGCCAATGTCAGACTGAAGCTCCACGCAGCTTCAGGCTGATAATCAGGCTAGGTTTATCTTCCTCTATGTGAGACAGAAACGTCTCCATATTTCACTTTTTATGCTTTTTCATAAAATGTTTTTAATTCTAAAAGAGTGTTGCACAAAAGTAATGAAAATAGCCGATTTACAAGCTCTCAACGCCTCACGCCTTAGTGCGGCTGTTTTCACTAATTCAAACTGTTTTTATTTATTTTCTATAAAAAAAATGAACTGTTTTGGACATACAAGGCTTCCACCCAACAGCGACGATATAAATGTAGACTGATTGTGTTTCGGTAAAGGTTATAGATTGGTGATGATGGGTTTTCAGGTTGTACAGTAGGAGAAGAAAGAAAGGGTGAGGGTCCTGGTAGGTTAACTGTCCATGGTCTGCACTTTTCAGGCAGTAACGACATTTTTTGCTGTTCAAGACTGACTTGTGCTACTGTATGTGAAAATATATAAAAGTGTGTGTGTGTGTTTGTGTGTGTTTGTGTGTAGTATGGAGGAGGGAGCAGCCGACAAGTGCAAGGAGTCGATTGAGAAAGCATTACATTATGACTGTGACAACCCCGAGGCACTACAACTGATGGCGAGCTTCATGTTCAGTGCTGAGAGGAATCAGGTCAGACACACACACACACACACACACACACACACACACACACACACACACACACACACACACACACACACACACACACACACACACACACACACACACACACACACACACACAGGATGAATTATCACCACATTAAAAGAGGAATCTGAGTTAATTAATGTACCAAAATTGAATCATAGGTCATTAATCAGTAGATGGGCACGCACGACACACACACACACACACACACACACACACACACACACACACACACACACACACACACACACACACACACACACACACACACACACACACACACAGATAGGGATGTTAAGTGAATTCCAGAGCTGATCACTGAGGTCAGCCAGAGTCAGCTGATAGAGATGAGAGTTGATCCTGCTCCAAGCGGGAGAGATGCACTGATAATAATACTCTTTACAGACTGAGGATGTTTATGAAAATACGGAACAAATCTCGTCCTGTATTGTTTAAAAACGGGATGTGGGAGCCTATTTAATTGGAAATTAAAGGACGATATATTGCGACGATATTTTACGCGACTGGTGGTAAGCTGGTCGGTAACGCAGAAAGTAACTTGGTTAATTCAATTTCCTTTTGGTAACGCATTATAGTTATTAATTAAGTGTGGTAACGAGTTACAAAAGTAACGCGTTATCCCAACACTGATGTTTTTTCAATTCCAATTTCAGTTGTTTATCCTGTATTCTGTTTGAGTTCTCTCTCCTGATTGCTCCTCTCCTGTTACTGAACAAACTGAACTCTATAGCAATGATTACTTTCAGAATATAGAGCTATTTAACACTTATCTAGCACCTATAACTAGACTTCTTTGTATGTAATTGTGTTCTGTGAGTTTTTCAGTTTAAAAATTATATATTTCATTGGATGTAGGTAGCTCAAATGTACCTAACAGGTGGATGCCGGGTGGAGTTGGATTTGTCAGAAACCCTTTGTTTCATTTATTTTTCTTTACTGAGGATTTCAACTGTGGATTTCAACCTTTACATTCTGACTGATTTCCTTTTATTGTCAACGAGTAGAAAGCTAAACTGCTGTCAGGCAGAAACCTTGTATCTCCATATTTCATCTTTTCATGTTCTGTTCTATACATTTGAAATTGTCATGCAAAAGTAGTGATCTACAGGTGTGCTGCGGTGTGAGCTTGCATATCGGCTGTTTTTGAACTAAATAATAACTTAATTGGATCCATTGGAACACAGGTTATTTTTCCATTTCCTGAAAAGTAAGGGTTTTGGACATACATCACTTCCTCCCCGAGCCCCCCCCCCCCCCCCGACAGCGATGAATTGTACTTTTGGATAAATGTGAGAATGACTTTGTCGCCAGTCGCCACTCTCCGACCTGAAAACCTCCACACAAACATTGAGGTTGACACATTTCCGATGCACACAGTAAACACAAGTAGTTTCAGTTATGAATGCCTTCACTTTCTCTGCCTTCACAGAAATGTAATACATTGAGTGGAGTGGGGGAACTTTAACCCTCAAATCTGAGGGCATGTTTTCACAATTTGTGGGGCACTTCAGTAGGCCAGTCAGTAACCTGTAACTAGTCAGAGAATCTCAATGGTCAAGCCAAGGTGCAGCAGGGCCAGCCACGGCAGGCTGGCACGGCATATGGCACCATCAGGGCCATGTGGCACAGTGGCACTAGACATTACCACAGGGGGCGGAGACGGATGAATCATAATGCCACGGGGGGCAAAGACAGACAAATTATAATGCCACAGCAAGGGGTGTATATGAATGGATGTAAGTGTAGACTGCTCGTGTTTAGGTAAATTTGGCAGATTGTATATAAATGCAGAACTACCTAAATTGCCTACTGTAGGCTTCTTTTGTTTAGGTCAAGTTAATAGACTGGATATACATGTAGACTGCTTGTGCTGGCAGCACTGCCTGCCAAACTTGAGTAGCTGACTGGCAGAGTTGTTAAGTAATTTATTATTAGTTTTAGCAATATCATGCATTTATGTTATTTCAGTCCCCCAATTTTGCATAGATACTACTCATGCAATAATGAGGTAGTAAGTGCATGGAAATCTACTAGACAACTAGATGGCAAGATTACAGGAAAAGTGTCAAATTAAAGTGTGAGTGTGAGTACTAAGCAATTACCCAGTAGACCCATAATTACCACTTATAAAGCTCCACACCATCTTCTGATGATTATGTGACCGTTGTTCTTTATTATTATTATTATTATTATTGTATTATTATTAATATTATTATTATTATAATAATGTACATCAAGTCATCTGGAAAATTCTGCAGGTAGTAGGACTATATGTGCATGTGCGCATGCATGTGCACTCAGCCATGGTAAGAAACAATGTGTGAACCTCTTGGCATTTCAGACAAGAAGGATAATGTTCATCTCTGAGTGGATTCACTCTCTGTGGCGCCGAGCCTTTTACCTGCTGCCCTGCCGTTGTGAGATCAGAGCTGTTCTCCCATCGCTGGTCCTGACACATAAATGGATGTAGTAAATGGAGCAGTTATGTACCATTTAAAAGGGCACAAAAGACCATTATTCTACCTGTAAGAACAGAGAGAGGGGGAGTGAATGGAGACAGTGTTTGTAGCGCCGGGTATAGGCCATAGGGGGCAGTGTGGCTCCAGTCACGCCTCTCAGCAGCGCCGCAACACAATGAAGACTTTTCATTTCTTTTTTTAAACCCCATGTATCCGTTTTCGATACAAAACCGTTCCTCATTCAACACCTGTTTAATGCATCTCTTAAATATGAAAGACGGTCCATAAATGACAACTGTAATCATTTTGTCAAAAAAGCACTGATGTGTTTTACGCGGTTGTCTCTCGACAGCCGAACTGCTGCTGCTTTCTATTCTGCCAGCTTGTTATTATACATATGACGTCGAGGCAGAAACCTTGTATCTCCATATATTTCGTAATTTAATGCCCTACTTCCTCATACTAGAGTGTCACACAAAAGTAGCAAAAATAGCCGATCTACAAGCTCACAGACGTATTGTGAGGTTGTAGATCGGCTATTTTTGAAAATAATTTAAAGTGAAAATTGAAGCGTTTTAAGTCTGTCAGTGGGCTTTATTAATATTTAACCAATTAAAAGTATTGACACGATCTTGTGACTAAACAATAGCTACATAGGATCAATTGGAACACAGGTTCTTTTTTCCATTTCCTGAAAAGCAACCCCATTGAACATACAAGGTTTTCCGCCCGACAGCGACGATATATACAGCACTTGCCTTCACCTGGTCTCCCAGGTCCAAGTTAAGTCTCTGACTCGACAGCAGAGCAACAGAACAGATAAAATGAACAACAGAAATAGAAGAGGATGCAGCGGGACTGCATTTGGGAACCATTTCTCATTATTGTGGAGGAAGCATCGAGAAGAGCGTTTTTAAATTGTTTGAAATAATGGGATTTCTTACATACTGGAGGAAATCTATTGTAATGGTGACTTGCACAGTCTAATTTATTGCCTCGTGTGTGTGTGTGGGTGTGTGTGTGTGTGTGTGTGTGTGTGTGTAGGAAGGCAGAGAGTACCTACTGAGGAGTGTGGGGGCTTGGCTTCCTGCAGTGAAACAGAGAGAGGCTGAGGAACAGCACACACAGGTGAGTAAAGCCAGAGTTATACTTAGTTGTGCGCGGGTGTCGCACATCCAAAATAGCCGCTCGTCGCACGAGCTTATAGATCGGCTGTTCTCGGCGCGCTACAACCCTATAGGGTCATAATAACATCCACGCACTGCACTCATGAGGCTTAAGGAGCTGTCATGATGTCACATGCCCGTACGCTCAGGGGTCCCGTAACCCAAAGATCACAGGTTTGATCCTCACTCACTCACTCCAGCCCTAGTACTGCTTGTCCTCCTACATCCTAGTGTGGTCCTTGACTTATATTTTGTACAGAGGAGCCAGTAGGCCTGGACCGCTGGCATGGCGGTCCAGGCACCTATAGGCTCTAAAGTAGCCTGACAGCGCGTCGCAGGTTCGAGTCCCGATCCCGATGGCCTTCGCTGCATGTCACCCCCCCCCATCTCTCTCCCAATTTCCTGTCAGCCTACTGTCCTATCCTATCAATAAAGGCATAAAAGCAACAAAAGAATATCTCAGTCAGTGATAACGTCAGCGATAATGTATTTTGATTTCAGAATGTCTGTCTGTTCCTTGTCAGAAGTCTGGTTTCAGTACGTTTATTTGTATGGCACATTTCAGCAAAAAGGCAATTGAACAAAAAAAGCTGTGCAGAAATCGGATTTTTTTGAAGAAGGTCTATGACCTAACACTTAATAACACAAATAAATATATAAATCCGATTTTTGCACAGCTCTGTGTGTGCGTAGGCTGCCTTTTTTGTTCAGTTGGTTTCCTTTTGGCTCCAGCACCTCACCCAAGTTTACTTCTGGATGAGCGGGTTTTTTTTCACTATAGCAACAAGGCAATTGAAAGTGCTTCAGACAAAACAGTAAGAGCGTGAAGACAAAGTGAACACATTATAAAATGACATTTGAATGCAATTAAAATAGTTATTAACACATTGAATGCCAAAAACGGTCCGGACCGTTTTTGAGGGTCCAAACGAGAAGTGCCGAAAACGGTCCGGACCGTTTTTGACCCAATTCTATTTTTATACATGTGGGCCACGTGGGGCGCTAAAACGAAACTTTGACATCACCCAAGCAGTTTCTGAGAAGAAGAGGCTGGATGAGGCTCCATGTCAAAAATCCTTCCGGTCGGCGTTTTCAATGTTATCTCCTTGATTAAAAGCTTAATATCTCCATTTCTTTTTAATGTGGTGGAAACGAGCCGTTTTCGATCGGCGATCACGCTGCAATGGAGGGTCGCGTTGGAAATATTATTGTTCCAGGCGTTAGTCGGGACCCTCCGCCGTCTCGCACGCACGCTTTGTTTACATGCATTTCCTCGTCGGGGCTTCTCACAGCACGAAATGTATAACGCAAGTGGATGGAAGAAATGCTGGCACTCAACGTATAATATTTTAATAAACCTCTGGCACCCAATGTGTTAAAGATAGAACATAAGATCAAGTTAAAATAAAACAGAAAAATATAGAAAAAAAACACAATATAATTACAGTGCAGCACAAGAGATCTCAGTGGCAGCGGCAAACAAAAAAGTAATTTAAAAGAACTGTTGCATACAATTTTTCTGGGAATTTGTTCCTGATATGTGATGCATAAAAAACTGAACGCTGCTTCTCCATGTTTGGTTTGAACTATAGGTTCTTACAAAACCTTTTGGTCCCCAGTTGGTGTTGGCTAGTCCGCATCCTTGCATCTCTCAAATTTGTAAACACAACATGCATGAGGAGCCATTGGTGCATAATGTTTATTGAGACTGTGAGTCAACTGCTTTCACAAAGTGTTGTTTGTTTTCTTATACTTATTCTAAACTTCTAAAAATAAATAAATAAAACCATACAAAACTATAATAAGTAATAACTGCTGAGAACTGGAGGGATTACAGTATGATTCAGTCTTTTGGTGTTCGGCAGCGCTGTGAATTGACTGCAGCTGTCATGAATCACCTGTGTGTCTCGTTGCTGAATCAGAGTAAAGAGCATAATCGAGAGGCATATGAAATATCAGTGTGAGCTCCATAAACTCGCCGATATCGTTTCTAAGCCCCGTCGGCTGGCGATATCCAGAAGGCAGGAGGGGAGATGTGAGAGTCGTTGGAGACAAAAGTCCCAGACCTCCGCGCTTTCGACTCTTATCTGTCCTCCCAGGCCGATTTGCACACAGCTCTGCTTTTGATTAACGGCCCCGCTCGGCGCAAAACGTTTTTGTACCTGTGGAAATTGGATTGTGTTATTATCTTCCTACCACTCCTCTTAGCGCTATTCTCCATTTTTATTGGTGTATATCCGTTTATTGCTGTATACACTGTCATGTTATCACCAGCGGCCATGCTGCTGTGAAAACACTGAATATGCACTGTGTTATCCATTCCATACTTTATTGGTATACAATGCATTACCACCTACCATTGATTATTCGCTGACTGCCTCCGTACACGACACGTATACGAGCACTTTAGTGACGACTGTGTACAGAAATACTGATAAGAGTTAGAGAATAGCCATTACAGACATTGTGTTCATGAGTGTTTTTGATAACCAGACCCTTCTATCCTTAAGCTTGTATTTTTTGTGTTTTCATCCTTTTTATATTACCATGCTCCCCCCCATCCTCCCCTCGGGGATCAATAAAGTGAAACATTTTCTAATCTGATCATCCCACCACCTGGATAAATCCTGGCACTCTCTTAGTTTTTCTGGATTAGAGTGTCTGTTAAATGCCTACGTTGTAATGGTAAGATGCTTAGTGAATGGGGGAGTGTGTTTAATCATTTAAGCCCTATTAAAGAATGTCAAAAACAGCCGATCTACAAGGTCACAATAGCTTGTAGATCTGCTAGTTTTTTTTTAGTTTTTTTTTAACATTTAGCCTATAATGACATGCCAGAAGTACAGTATGCCAGGTTGAAAGCTGTACAAACTTGTAGCTGTACTGTGTCTTGATTGTGGTGTTGTTGTGTCCTCAGAATGATGTCCCTCCATACGAGACTCGCATCACCAGCGCCAAGCTGCTCATGGAGAGCGAAGAGTATGAGGTACAAATGTTTGTTGTGTGGGGTTTGAGTTTGTGTGGGCACTCTTGTGTGCGGGGGGGGGGAGGGTTCGTCCCTCTCCCCCAGCTAATAGCGCAGAGGGTGTGAAGGTCGGAGCAGGTCTTTATCCCAGCCAGAGTTCAGCCTCAATGATACAGGACTGGTATTTACTGAGAGACAGAGAGAGCGAGAGAGAGATGGATGGGGCAGTTGGTTGCCTAGTACAGTATTTATCACGACCGCTTGTGTTAGAATGGACCCTGGCACTTAGTGACTTTGAATGTATTTGCCCTACAGTGTCCTGTTGCACTGAATGGATACATGAGTCCAGTTTGTAAATAGTTGTATTGTTTAATGTTGTCACTGTACTCGGGTGAGAGTACCTGTCCCATCACCGCAGAGTCTAGGGATTCGAATCCACCGCGGTGCATCTGGCTTGGCCCTGCAGCTATACAAACACAATAGGCTCTAATGCACAGCAGCCATGGAAAGAAAGTGGGCCTCTTCCTTACTTTCTTCTATTTAGGTGTACCGTGTTGCCAATGATACTAATGGTGTCAGTCAGTGTCAGTCGGGGTGCTGATATTGTGCACGTTCGTTGGCTCACTGGAAACACTTTGCAACACTGTGGTCCAGGGACCCTCATGGTTCCTTGAGGAGGTTCCAAATGGCTCCTTACAGGTGTGTAACTCTCGAGAGTGTACAAATGGAACCAAATGGACCCGTAAGCTCCATTTGTACACTCTCAGAGTTATGGTGGTCCACTGTGAGAACCACTGTGCTACACTAAATGGAACAGAGCCTTAAGTAAGTAGGTCGGAGAGGCTTATTGCCGGTATCAGCCAGAGCGCGGGAGTCTATCCCCGTTTCGCAGTGCGCTAGACCCCTGGGAGATGGATTGCCGAGCTTAACGCCTACCATCGGCTCCCAGTACTTACCGCACGACTTGCCACACCCAAGCCGTGATAGTCATTCGCTGAGTTGGCGGTGTTCGGGATCTAACCCCATGACCTTGTGGTCAAGAAACGCGTGCTCTATCGACTGAGCTACACAGAGCCTTAATTAGTATAATTGGTGAGTGGCAACACAGAAATGTGTGGGGAACATTAATTGGCATAGTGACTAAATTGGAAAAAAAAATGTATAAAAAAAATTTGCTTCTCTCAATTTTCAAAATAATGATTGTCACTGTACCACGGGCCAAAGCAATGAAACCTCACAGTCTGCAATCATAATCATGATTCTTAAATGAACACAGACAGAAACTTGTGTTTACTCATCTCCTGAATCACTCAATTTTACATAAACAGTTTGTTTTTATGACTGCATGGAGTGTTGTGTTGTGTTGTGTTGTATTGTGATTAATCTGAACTCACTCTGCTGGAGAGTTTCACATTTATTAACTGACAGCAAATGACAACAAGGCCTTTTCTCTCACAGAACACACACACACACACACACACACACACACACACACACACACACACACACACACACACACACACACACACACACACACACACACACACACACACACACACACGCATACGCACGTGCACACATAAACACATGCACACACACTGCTCACAAAGTTGTGTGTGTGTGTGTGTGAGGGGGTGCGTAGGTGGATGTGTGGTGTTGTGTTTGTATCTGTATAAACGTGTGTACTGGATGTGTGTGTGTGTGTGTGTGTGTGTTTCTGAGGGAGATGAATGTGTTTGTATGTGTGTTTTAACGCGCTGACACAGTGAGTCGGATGAAGACAAACGAGGTGTCAGAAACTGTGGAGCGAGACACTGTCATTTTACTGATATACCTGACAGCCCCGTCTCCACACACACACGCACACGCACACGCACACGCACACGCACACGCACACGCACACGCACACGCACACGCACACGCGCACGCACAAGGATAGGATATGTATAAACATGGAATCACGCACACATGCACACACACCCAATGAAATATGCCAACAGCCTTATGTTATATGCTGACCTGACACACACACAAATACAAATACATACAGTGTACAGCACACACACACACACACACACACACACACACACACACACACACACACACACACACACAGCACATCAGCTTCACACATCAGCTTCTATCGCACTACGCATGGCAGAAGCAGCAGAAGTTGTCAGAGCCACAAAAATAGAAAGGGAAGTAGGAGGGAGATTTATATCTGTCAGCCCATTATTACAATCTGTCTCTTGACTTACTAGCTCACTGAATCGCTAACTAGCCCACTAACTGACTCGTTAATTAGCTCACTAACTAGCTCACAAATGAACCTGCTCACTAGCTCACTAACAAACCCGCTAATTAGCTCACCAACTAGTTGACTAAATTGTTAATTGGCTCACTAACTACCACACTAACTCACTACTGTAACTAGCTCACTAACTTTCTAACTAACTCGGTAACCAACTCACTCATTAGCTAACTCACTAAACTAGCTCGCTAACTGATTAGCTAACTCACTAATTAGCTTGCTAACTGACTCACTAATCATCTCACTACTTAAGTCGCTAACTATAGCTGTGCATAGCTCAAATATTCACTGTCTGAAGCCCACTTAAAAAGTAACAGTAAGTTCATGTTATATTGCAGTGAAATGCTTGAATATAACTGAGGAGGGGCAGGGGGGGTTTGTAATACTGGGAGAGGCTGGAGAGAGGACAGAACGGAGGGCAGGTAAGAAGGAGAGGGAGTGAAGGAGTGCGTGTGGGGGGGTTATCAGAACACATGATATAAAACCGATCGACGTGCAACTCAAGCCTACACGCGCACGCACGCACGTACGCACGCACGCACGCATGCACGCACGCACGCACGCACGCACGCACGCACGCACGCACACACACACACACACACACACACACACACACACACACACACACACACACACACACACACACACACACACACACACACACACACACACACACACAGACCAACAGACCAACAGACAAACATACAGCGGGCGTGGAAGGGCAGATTCAGAGAGAGAGAGAGAGAGAGAGAGAGAGAAGGCTCTATATGTTGTCCTCTTTATTTCAGTACAGGTGAAAAACAGCCCACTGGGAGTGGAGCTCATTTATAACAGCCAGTGTGTGCGGGTGTGCACGGCACACGCCTGTGTGAGTGAGTGTGGGTGTGTGTGTGTGTGTGTGTGTGTGTGGGGACGTGCACGCTCGTGTAATCTGCAGGCAATTTTTGTATAACAGAATCACTTTAGCGCAGCGAGCTAGCAGAGACGCGAGGAAAGACAAATGACTCTACAAGCGGGGGCAGGCCCGTATCTCTCTCTGTCTCTCTCTCTCTCACACACACACACACACACACACACACACACACACACACACACACACACACACACACACACACACACACACAGTGCACGGTGTCGTACGTACATAAATAAATCCCGGAGGTGTCAGAGACTTCGGGAGCGGGAGAGAGAGAAAGAGAAAGAGACAGAGAGAGAGCAGAGGAGTTCTCTGCTAAATATAAGAACACAATGGCAACATGCTATTGAGTGACAACACACAGTCTGTCAGCTGCCATGACAACCCCAGCAGCTGAGTGAAAAGCTGAGCAGGTGTCAACGTGCACTGTTGATGTGTCTTTGTGTGTTAGACTGAAGTAGCACTGTGCGTACCAACCAGTTTTGTGACAGGCAATAACTGTGTGTGTGTGTGTGTGTGTAGGTGCAAGTGCTTTTGAGTGTCTGTCTTTGTGAGGACCAGATGTCATCACAAAGACAGAAAGATGAGTAAAATCGCGGAGGACATTCAGCTGCTTTTTAAGGTCTGTGTTGAGGGTTAAGGATAGAATTAACGGCCGTCCACGCCAAGAATTATAAATATAATAACTATAAATATCCCAAATCCATCCTCCCCCGACACACTGGCGACACAGCAAGATGAGTTGCTTTTCTGTGACTGTGGAGTCTGTCCATATAGCTGTGAATGCTGGTCACTGACACATGCCCTGCAGAAGTCCCTGGATGGGTGCTACACCAGAATGCCACATGTGGCACTGAACATCAAACAGGACAAACACATTACCAACAAGCGGGGGGCTACCAAGTGTATCACAGAAGATGGCAATCAAGAGAATGAGACTAGCCGGTCACTGCCATTGACATGGGGAACTCCCTGCCAGCAAGCTGTTACTATGGGAATCATCAACACACGGGCATCGATCAAGAGGACATCTCACACCTACCTACAAAAGAAAGATGCTGGTGCGGAAAGCACAAACGAGCTGGCCAGATGGAGAATCGAGATGACTGGAAGCGACGATGGAGGGTTCGACTGAGGACGACGTAGAGAGAGATACATTAATTGTTTCTAAATCAAGTGGATGGTAGAGTTCACAGCACAACTAACGCCAAAAGTAGTGGTTGATCATAGTATTGTTGGGATCACTTTCAGAGCCATTTGATGAACGATAGAAACACTGACAGCCAATCAAAATCCATCCAAATGTACACATCACTCACGTTCAACACATCACTCTCGTTCAACATGTTTACAGAATGTTATCGTTCATCGGTGTGGATGCGCACATCATTATCGTTATAGCTATCTTTATAGTTATCATTTTGGGTGTGGACGGCCCTTAAAGGGTTAAGGTTAGGGAATGGATGTTGCCATTGGGATTACAGCTTCCAAGTATAGGAGGTAGCGTTGGGTAATAGCGAGTTCTTCAATATAGGATATTGTAAAGAATTGTGACTGCATCACAAAAATTAAGCCTTTTCCCTTATTATAATTTTTTTTTTTTTTACAAATTACTAACAATGACATCTGGCTGATTATGGTAGAGCTCTCTGTGTGTGCGTGCGTGCGTGCGTGTGTGTGCGTGTGTGTGTGTGTGTGTGTGTGTGTGTGTGCGTGCGTGTGTGAGAGAGTGGAGAAAGTTGTGTTCCTCCATGGCAGAAATCAGGCATGTATTTTTCTTTGTTTGTCTTTTCATCAGTCCTTAGTTAACGAAGCACTACACATATTCAAAGCATAATTGGCCTCAGCAATCTATGAACTCACTCACACACACACACACACACACACACACACACACACACACACACACACACACACACACACACACACACACACACACACACACACACACACACACACCACAGACAGACAGACAGAGGTGGCCACTCTCTTAACGAGGTGCACTCAATTAACCTGACATTCCCTCAGTCTCCCCTGGCAACGGACCTCGTTCGTCGCCACGGGGACCAGCTTTGCTTGATGAGAAGGGAGAGCACAAAATATGATAGAACATCAGGAGAGACCGTAGGAGCTAATGGCACAGCCATTAAGGATGCCTCACTCTGTGTGTGTGTGTGTGTTCAGTGTGGCATGTGTCGGTTTTTATGTGTGCTACATGTGCATCTGTGTGCACGCATGCGTTTGATTACAGATGTGTTTATAGATGTAAATGTGCGTGTGTATTTGGGCATGTGTAATTTGCTGCTCTTGCCCTTCTCTGTGGGTGATTGGCTAATAGTCACCTCCAACCCTGGAAGGACAAAAATCAATAAATCATCCAAGGGAGTTGACACACACACACACACACACACACACACACACACACACACACACACACACACACACACACACACACGTAATGGAAGAGGCTGGGGTAAGTCAACCACAGTCTGCTGTAGTGAAACACCACACGGCCACAGAGGTCGACCTCCACATCACCTACAGTACTACAGATAAAGGTCAGATGAGACAGTACTGGCCACGTTTACACTTGTGTAACACGGTAGACATTAATTATTGGATGAAATACGTATGTAACATGACAAACATGACATGCTATCCTGCTATAAATGCACAAAATCTCCATCCCTCTGTGCGTGCGTGAGTATTTAGTTTACGTATCTCGAGAAACGTCTGACCGATCGACCTCAAGCTTGGCACACGTGTCACAGATGACCCAAGGGACTGCCGTGACCGGCATCGAGTCGGTCGGATAGGTGGTTGGTTGTCCAGAACCGCTGATCCTACCATTATGCCCATATATAGGCATATATAGAGATCTGGTTGTCCAGAACCACCGATCCGACTGCTATGCCCATATATGAGCACGGCCATATACAGTATGGAACCTATCAACTTCAAACTCCCCTTGCATCGTTCCCACGTTGGTACTGGTAGATGGACATAAGTAACATGATGGATCATCTCACGGAGGACATATGTAACATGATGGACATCTCATGGAGGACATAAGTAACATGATGGACATCTCATGGAGGACATATGTAACATGATGGACATCTCATGGAGGACATATGTACCATGATGGACATCTCACGGAGGACATATGTAACATGATGGACATCTCATGGAGGACATATGTAACATGATGGACATCTCATGGAGGACATATGTAACATGATGGACATCTCACGGAGGACATATGTAACATGATGGACATCTCACGGAGGACATATGTACCATGATGGACATCTCATGGAGGACATATGTAACATGATGGACATCTCATGGAGGACATAAGTAACATGATGGACATCTCATGGAGGACATATGTAACATGATGGACATCTCATGGAGGACATATGTAACATGATGGATCATCTCATGGACGACATATGTAACATGATGGACATCTCATGGAGGACATATGTAACATGATGGACATCTCATGGGGTGTTGTGGTGCAAGGTGAGGGGTTTGAGCTCACACCATGTGAAAAGCAAGGTGTCTGTGATCATTCACACTAGGGATGGGTATTGGCAAGAACCTCACGATACGATACGTATCACGAACCTTGGTCACGATACGATTATATCACGATATATTGCGATATGTTGCGATATATTGCGATACGATACATATTGCAATATATTGTGATACGATACATAATGCGATATATTGCGATATATACATATATCACAACTACATATTACATATATATATACACTACATATTGAGTAGCTGCAGATCAGTGATATGTTATTTGAATGTTTTTTCATAAAGCCTGTATCTGAAAAAGCAAAAAAAAAAATCGCGATATGACGGCCTGGAGTATCGATACAGTATCGCGAAATAAAATATCGCGATATATATCGCGAAATCGATAATATTGCCCATCCCTAATTCACACACACTACTGTATACCAAACTATTCAATATAGGAGCTCATTTCCCTGTTAAGCTCTTATCTGGGATATGCCGCTTATGCACCTTTTATGACTTGCTGCTCAATATTCCTGTCTGTGTGTGCAGGAAGGACATCATTTCTGCCTATCTTTGCTGTCCTGTGATCTAAGCTACTTATAACAGCAGGACGATGTGGGTGCCAGAGATAATTTTGATGACGTTTTATGATCTTCTGACAAAAAGCCTAATTTTACAAGGCATCCCCACTACTAGTTATTTTTATCGGCAGTTGTGGACAACATGTGGCGTTAGTAGCTTGGAATAACATCGAGCTCTATAGAAGGTTGATGTTTAAAGGTATTTCCAGGTATGAGTCCAGGCTTGTGCAGAGACAAGCCAACATTAAAATGATTAACACGAGACTACTGACAGGCAGTAGTATATGGACACATACAGTAGGACTCACAATAGGGGTGTAAATCGCCAGCTTCATCATGATATGAAACCATATGAATTATTCAGGTAATGAATCAATATTTGCCAATATAATACATTTTGTCACAATAGACAGTAATGATGCAATTCAGCGGGCTACGGGTGACACGAGAAGATATCTTATACCCGGCAATTTTTTTTTTTAAACTTACATCCCACAAACAAGCAGCCAAAATACACTTCATTACTTATCTCTTATCACTGAATGTTATTATTAGAGCAACTTAAATGATTACATAGCAGTCACTGTCCACTCATTAAGACCGGGAAAGCATCTGTGTCATTTTAGATTTCTTTGGCTGTGCCGCACTATGAGCTTGTAGATCTGCTATTTTTCTTTTTAATCGTGAAAATTTGGGCAAATATTTTAATATATATTTTTTAAAGAGAACGTTTGTAATTCAAATCTTTGCTTCTGGGGGGTTCCTGGAACAAAATATGTTGAGATGGGGGTCCGCGACCAAATACATATGATAATTTTGGGGGTCCTTGACATGAAAAAGTGTGAGAACCACGGATATAGATTCAGAAACCTGTCAGAATTTAGAAGACATTGTAGATGCGTTCCCGGATTGAAAGGGTTAATACAATAAAGAGCCTTTTGCTTACATGTACATCAGATGAGTTATGCTCAGTATGAAAACAAAGACAAAGTTAGAGGGGGTTAGTGGGAGTAAGTGAGCAGTGCTGTATATAGAGCCCAGAGCATGGTCAATATCTCAGCACTGATAAGGTGGGCTTGCACCATCGATGGCAACATATTGAACAGCATTAGAGAACAACTGAAGTGTGTGTATGTGTGCGCGCGCGCATGCTCGTGTTGTTGTTTGTGTGTGTTCATGTTGTTTTGTCTCGTGGAAAGTTTAAAAGCCTTAGAAATCTCTTTGCATGTGTGTGGCTGGTTGCTAGTGTGAATGGATGCTCCCTGTATTGAAGCTGGACAGTGCCTATTGGAGCTGTGTTCATGGATGCTCTGTATTAAAGCTGGACAGTGTGGATGCAAATGCAGTGGAGCAGGTTAACAAGGGCCATGGAGCGTGGTGGCCTTAGCGACCATCGACCGGCCGCTAAGCACCCGCGCTCATGACTATCGATGGACACGTCTGTTGTCTTGTTGCCATCGACGACGGCATCCACAGGACACTGGCCTCCAAGACACTTATCAGACCCACTGATCAGCTCGATTGATTTGACTTCTCCCCTGAGACATGCTCTGTGTGTGTGTGTGTGTGTGTGTGTGTGTGTGTGTGTGTGTGTGCAGACACTGTTTGAATTCCATTTGAGTCTTTGTTGGTGTGCGTGTGCGTGTGCGCGAGTGCACACGCACATGCACATCAGTGCACACTTGTAAAGGAAATTAAGAACTTGATGATAATGGTTTGTCAATAATGTATAAATTATGTCCCCCTCTATCTCGCTCCCTCCTCACCCTCTCTCTCTTTTATGGCTTTCTCTTTCTTTTTTTTATCAGTCTCTCTTCTTTCCCAATTCAGTTCATTGCACTTTAGTGCTTTGATTGTCCCATGAGCACTATAGCTAAAATGTGTTTGTGTAAAGGCAAACTATTATCTAGAGTAAATAATAATGTATCTCTTTCACCCTCCCTCTCTCTCTCTCTCTCTCTCTCTCTCTCTCTCTCTCTCTCTCTCTCTCTCTCTCTCTCTCTCTCTCTCTCTCTCTCTCTCTCCATGATTCTCTTCTTCTCTCTCTGTATCTCTCTCTCTCTATTTTCTCCTCATTCTCTGTCAGATGGCAGTCGATGTGTTGGAGTGTCTCCTGGAGGAGGATGATGAGGTTGTGCAGGTGAGTGATGAAGAGCACATCATGAAGACAGGACTATACTGTACAACAGTGATTTCTCAAAGTTTTTAATTTCCCCCATAACTCAGAGAGTGTTGAAGGACCCCCCCATAACTCAGATAGTGTACAAGAACCCCCCCATAACTCAGAGAGTGTACAAGAACCCCCCCATAACTCAGATAGTGTACAAGAAACCCCCATAACTCAGAGAGTGTGCAAATGGAACCAAATGGACCCCCACGGGTCCATTTGGTTCCATTTGTACACTCTCAGTTCCAGACCTGCAAGAGTCCATTTGGAACCCCCTCAATGAAGCCTGAGGGTCCCTGGACCCCACTTTGAGAACCACTTCAGTGCAATACAGTGTATCACACATATATGAATGCTGCTTTCTACTGCAGCACAGTAAAAGCCTTTGTTCATTTAGCTGAGTTTAATTAACACTCAAGATTCTGCTGTGTAAGGTTAGTGGTGCTACTGCTACTGTTGCTACTACCACTGATAATTTAGAGATGAACTTTATGTATAAAAACAACACAAAGTGCTTCTACCGCCATAAAGCGGACAAAACAAGACAAATTAGGTAGTTATTTTGATAGAACAATTAAATCGTAAAAAGCCATCGTTGTCACGACGCACTAAAACAAGAGAATAGCAGCGATATAAAGTCAATAAAAAAATGTACTAAAATAAATAGAATCCAATAACATGACAAACAGTCATAAAATCAAGACAAAACCGTGGCTCGTTAAAAAGGCCATCATCGATGTCAGGAAATGCTGAAGACAGGAGATCTTATAAATATAGGTTCAATAGCACACCGTTTCCGGTTGCACTCGCAGCCACTTTTCGCTGAACCAGAGGTTTCAAAAACGGGTCTGTAGAAACCAATGGGTGACGTCACGGTCCCTTCATTCATATATTTTGTTTACAGTGTATATGGTATTAACACGAGCTTTATAACTACACTGGCTTGTAGATCGGCTATTTTTGCACAAAACTGCTGTACAACTAAGTATAAAATAGGGCTTAAGTGGTTAATCAGACTAATCGACTTGATTATGATTATGAAAAATCTATTCAATTGTTTCATGTTCATTCGTTGACGTATTCGATTAAAGGTGCAGTAAGTTATTTTCTTCTGTTAAAATAAGTGTCAAATATGTCTATATTCTGATAGCAATCCTTGTTATAGAGTGTTTCTTAACAGGGGTCTCCCTGTCTGTCCAGCTCTTTAGTAAACAGAAAATGACATTTCTTTGAGAGAGAACTCATACAAGATAAACAAGTGAAATTGGAAGTGATGACACAAAGAAATGAGCAGACAAAATTTTTAACTGGAAAATTTTAACCCTGTAAAATGTATGCTGATACTCTCCTGATTGGCTGAAATTGGCAACCCACCTGAATATGTATTAAAGTGATGGAGAAATAGCGAGACCCCTGAGACACTGAACAAACACTCTACAGCAATGATTACTATCAGAATATACTTCTGAATCTTTTAGTTTTAACCAAAATAAATATCACTTATACTACCTTTAATCAAAACAGTACGCATCTTACATATAATTAGAGTAACCTCTGTCGGTCTGTCTGTCTTGGGTGGTGTCTTGGGAGATCAAACTGCGCATGTGTCGTTGCCAGGTTTCGCGCGCGAAACAAGCAGCAAGGTCTATGAAAACAAGGCCAAACGAAACGAACCCTACAAGCAACAAGGTCTATGAAAAGAAGGCCAAACGCAGCGCTAGATCGTGCGCGATCAACAAGCAACCAGCTTCATGAAAAAACACAAAGCCGCGCACTGCGCATTTCTCTAACCAATTCACACCCACTTCACGCTTACAAAACCTGGACATGGCAACGTGGCTCATCGTTCTGTGATTGACAGAAAAAGTTGGCCAATCAGGTGGCGAGTTCGCAGCCTGAAAAAGACGAACGGCAGCCATTGTTGATGTGCGAGTCAGGGTACGAGTGCCTTGACTTCTTATTTTCGCTTACTAAACGCTCTCAAACTTCTTCTTTGACGCACGGAATTCACTTATAACATATCGTTTGGATAGAATTTAGTTGTTTCACTTCATATGTGTGGTCAATTAATCATGACAGAGCCTATTTTAAAAAAAAAAATCAGAGAACCGGCAGGGGCGACCAGTCACACGCATGTATCCCAATAAGTCAACCTATTTTGGGGATGGCGATCTCAAAAGTCCCTTGCGTCATGGCTGTCCCCCCCGCCCCACCCCCACCACACACACACACACACACACACACACACGCACACGCACACGCACACACACAGGGAGAGAGAGGGAGGGTGGGAGAGAGAGAATAGACGGACAGACACAGACAGAGAGACAGAGAGGGAGAGAGAGGGAGGGAGGGAAAGACAAAATAAGCGAGCCCTCGCTTATTTTTGCGCGGACGTAATTTGTTTGTCATTGTGGTGAATGTTTGCTGCTGATGTTTGTTGTGTGAAGCTTAATGTCAGAGTGTTTGTGTTGGAGCGCCTCAGTGCGGCTGCTGCGTTCATGTGCAACATCTTGCATGCGTGGCTGTGTTCACAGTTTTCCTTCGCCATGTCTGTAGGTCACGGCCTGGAGACCCCAGGGAAATTTCTTCATGAAAAAAAAAAACAGCCGATGGGGTCCGCGATGTTTCACGGGGGTCCGCGTTTTTTTTTGCGGTTCTGGGCGGATTGGGTCCGTTTAAAAAAAAAAGTTTTTTTTTTTTTTTTTTTTTTTTCGGTGGGTAGGGGCCCTGCGTGGGGCGGGGCCCCACGCAGCCTGCGTAGTGTGCGTGTAGGGAGAAGCGGCCCTGTGTGTGTGTGTGTGTTTGTTTGTGCGCGCTCGCAACGGCTCGCACGCGCGTGTGTGTGTTGGCAACGGCCGACGGGGAACGGCTCCGCCTGTTAGATCTTTATATGCGCGGGTGTTTGTGGGTGTTCTGTTCCTCCACGACGGGATGTGCGTGTACACACTACACCATTGGTTCTCAAAGTGGGGTCCGGGGACCCCCAGGGGTCCTTGAGGGAGTTCCAGGGGGTCCCCAGCTAAATGATAGATTAGGCACCAAATGGACCCTTATGGGTCTGTAACTCTGACAGTGTACAAATGGAACCAAATGGACTCTAACGGGTCCATTTGGTTCCATTTGTACACTCTCACAGTTAAATTAACATACATTTTACCATATAAACTGGGGTCCAAGGGATAGAAATGCCATTAAATGGGGGTCCGTAGCCCTAATGCATGTCAAACTGGGGGACCTTGAAATTAAAATGGTTGAGATTCACTGCTACAGCCGTAAACAAATCTTCTCTTATGGGGGTCCCTCGCATATCTTTTCAAATGGGGGTCCGCGGGCTAACAAGTGTCAATTTGGGGGTCCTTGCCATGAAAAAGTTTGAGAACCACTGCACTACACAGTACAAACTCACTTTCGATCCCTGATAAACTGTCTGTTCTCACCGCATAACCCAAACTGCACACTTTGGGTGCTCATATCCCCCTACGGGTATGGTCTAGTTAGAATAATTGCTGAGAAGAGGCGCACGGTGGCGCAGTCGGTAGCGCTGTCGCTCCGGGGACGCTGTGGGTGCCGGGGCGCCTGATGGAGGGGAAGGGAACTGGTTGGAATAACGTGTTCCTTCCATGCGCTACGTCCTACCGGGGAAACTCCCCCCTGTCAGGTGACAAGAAGGTCAGTTGGCTCTCATGCATTGAAGGAGGCATGAGCTCGGCCCTGGGCTCCCTAGGCTGTGGGGGGAGTGTAGCGCCCAGGAT
>NC_137605.1:21282150-21297150 GCF_963280865.1 Gymnoscopelus braueri
CAATAGATGAGTTCTTAACAACATCTAACTTTTAGTTTCTTTTAAAGGGCAAAAAGAGTATTTTCTTCAAACCAGACAGCATTACCTCCTCTTACTGTTGAGCTGTTAACACCATATGGAGCTCTGTTGTGCGTTCACTTCAAATAGGCCTGTCGGCTACCAGCCAATTGACAGACACATACACACATACATACATTGTATGCATGTGTGTATATAGTGTATGTGTGGGTGGATGAGTGATTGGTTGTACCTTTAGTGAGTTTGTGTGCTTGTGCATGTGTTTGGAGAGACGGTGCGTGTGCTTTGTCAGGAGGCGTGAACGTACAGTATGTGTGTTTAGAAGTGAATGTGTCCTCTGAAGTGCTTAATTAACTGTCTAATAACATGTTTTTTTTTGTAGCGAGCATCCATCTGCACCGCGTACCGTGGGAAGTTTCTTTCATAAGCACTTTTCAAAGACATGTTCCAACAAAGACACCTTGAAAGGCAGTTTGATCTCGCACTCTCTCTCTCTCTCACTTTCCACACAGACATTCTGTTCTCTCTCTCTCTCTCTCTCTCTGTGTTTGTCTATCTCAATCTCTGGCTCGCTTTTTGTATTTCTGTCTGTCTGTCTGATTCTCAGTCTCTCTCCCTCATTCTCTCTCTCTCTCTCTCTCTCTCTCTCTCTCACAGGGTTTCTAGAGGGGGTTCCCTTAAGGTTTGTAACTCTGAGAGTGTGCAAAAGGAACCAAATGGACCCTTACGGGTCCATTTGGTTCCATTTGCACACTTTCAGAGTTATGGGGGTCCTTGAAATTAACGGGTTCGCGAACCACTGCTCTACATCACCTGTCCTTGTTCTAGCTGTCAAAGCAGATAGCATTTAGGTTGGTTGGCACATCAAAGTCAACACCTGGTTAGGTAGTTAGTGGTGTTCTGAGACTACCAAGAGTCAACGGAGGACCAGGGAACCATACAAACACAGTTAGTGGTTATTATTCCGGTAACGCTGTGATTGGTACGCGGGAGAATTAAACAGGAGAGGTGCATGGAGGAATAAATAAGATTCCCCAGGCAAGCTGTCCTCCTCACAGTGTGTGGTGTGGTAATGGTGAATTGAGCGTGGCGGTGTGTGTGTGTGTGTGCGCGTGTGTGTGTGGGCGTGCGTGTTTGTGTGTGTGTGTGTGTGTGTGTGATAGCTAAACGTTTGATTTGCCAGAGGTGCCTCTCCATCTGGTCTCTGCCCTTCATAAATAATGAATAGAGCTAACAGCCGTCTGTCTCCTTTCTCTCTTTTCCCTCTCTTCTCTCTTTATCTCTTTCTCTCTCAAACTTTCTTCTCTTTCTTTCCACCCCTCTTTCTTTTTCTCTCCTGTCTATTTCTTTTTCTCCTTCTCTCTATCTCCCTCCTGTCTTTCTCTTTCTCTCTGTATCTCTCCGCTCCTCGACCAGCAGGAGGTCTCCGCCCTTGCAGGACAGATAAGGAGACGCATGCCCACATGGTGCATCAAACTTACACTGCACCTGCTGAATAGCACGCGCGCACGCACACGCACGCACGCACACGCACACGCACACGCACACGCACACGCACACACACGTGTTGAAGGTGTTAAAGTGTTTGATTCTGTGCAAGAGAGAACAAGCAAACTAACTTTTTAACTTATTTAACTTATTTTCGGTGCAGAGAGAACCACAGCAATATGTCATTGCATTGTATTTTTCTAAAGCTGAATGGTGTACCAGACAGCGATTATGAGTCTGCTGTGGGACTTCAACCCCTTAAACTCCATATGCTTTGTTGACTGGCGTCCCACAGGGCTCTATGCTAGGCCCATTATTTGTTATCTACATGCTCACAACGCAGTGTAAGCTTTTAGATCTGCTATTTTAGCTGAATGTTTTCCCCAGAATAGGGACGCTAGCTGGTCTACAACCTCACAACGTGTTGCTGTGAGCTTGTAAATCTGCTATTTTGGCTATGCTATGACACCCCCGTGCGTGTAATGAGCCAATCTCCGTGAGGACGTAGGTCACAGAGAATATTCCATGATTTTTCAAAGGTACAGTAAAATCGGCGTTTTCGCTGGTAAGGGGACCCGAGACGGATGAATTAATGAATTAATTCCTGGCAGTGAAAGAGTTAATGGGCTAAGTGGCCATGAGCAGGACACTTAAACCCTATAACTGCTCCTCCGTGCGCTCACTCAGAGCAAGCCACTCCTAGGTCAACGCAGAGAGGTAATTTCCCCTCAAGGAAATCCTCCTATGCTCCTAAATAAAATCATAATTTGTAAGTATTCCCCGCTCAATTATGAGGAGAAATGAAATGCTGAAGCTTGTTAATGAACACTGACATGCCATCCGGTGAGTGTTCAGAGGTTAACAAGCAGATCTCAGACGAGCTTTAGAAGCCTTACCGCTGACCATTTTCCAAAGCATACTTTTGTTTGTTAGTTTTTATAATAAGTAGCGGATTTAGCACCATATTTTACTATACGATACTAGCTGTATCTTTATTAGTTTTTGATAACAGTTTTTGTTAATTTGTCTGATTCTCTCTCTCTCTCTCTTTCTCTCTCTCTCTCTCATTCTTTCTCTGTCTCTTTCTCTCTCTTTCTGACTGACTGATTCTCTCATTCTCTCTCTGACTGATTCTATCTTTCTGTCACACTGATTTCTCTCTGTCTCTGTGTGTGTCTCGGTTGTGATTAATTCACAACACATCAGTGTAACTCAAAGGAGCGTGGAGTATAATTTCCACTCGACCGTGTTAATAATGAAACATGTCATATTGTAAAAACAAATGATCACATCAAAACAATAGGCGCAGTTGATTTGTATAAATAATTGAAATAATAATGAGCAATCAATATAGATCTTTTTTATGAATACATTTTCTCTTTTGTCCCCCCCCTCTCTCTCTCATATTCTCTCTCTCTCTCTCTCCCTTTCCCTCTCTCTCTCTCTCTCTCTCCATCTCGCTCACCAGGTGTGGTATCTCTCTGGCTGGGTGTGCTACCTGCAGATGGAGCGAGCAAGGGAGCAGCGAGTGCGGGAGGAGAGGGAGGCATCGGAGGAGGAGAAGGAGGAGTGCGAGGCGCTGAGGGAGGCGGCCAGGTCATACCTGACAAGAGCCAAGAAGGTAAGTTCACTTTTTATGGATTCTTATTTGTTTCATAAGGAAGACACAGGGGAGGTGAGCAGGAAAGAGAGTGGTAAACAAAATGAAGAAATGATAAAACTCATGTTCAAAATGTATCAACAAATAAGCTTGGCCTCGGTGCCTCTTACAAGAGGTCAAGGATTTGGAAAGTTTTCAGATCAATACCAATTTATATCGTCAAATCTCAAATGGAAATTCTGCCTGTAGCTGACCAGCGGTTTTTGACGGTTCTCCGTTGCGTTCAATCACACATCTTATCAAATGAGTGTGTGCTTTGTTTGAAAAGTGTACTGTAGCTAACAGTAAGTAAACAAAAAAAATGTGGTGCTGCATTGCAAAAGCTGAACATATTTTAACTTTGGATAAACATTTTAAGAAGACAGAGACAGAAACCAAGGGCAGAGAGAGGACAGACATGTGGGACCAGACCTAACTGCACTAACTGGCTGAGCCACAGGGCACCCCTACTACGTCAACATATTTAACACAAGGGTTAGTTCATACCGTAGGCAGAGTATTATAGGGAAACATACTGGGTTGTAGCTTAACATGGTATACCGTTACATCAGTGGAGATATGTAAGACTGGTACTATGTAGCGGTGAGCTCTGGCCAGATTTATGCACCGTATTACCGTAACAACTGTCTGTAATAAAAATGTTGTTCACGAATAGTTTAATTTCCATATGTAGCCTAATATAATGGAATTCTTTCAATTTGGCTTGAAAATTGGATGTTTGAGCAGAGCCCCGAACTTCAGTGTGCCAGGCTAGACCATGTAAAATGTTATTTCTGACAAAAGAGCGTCTATTATAGCGTCTATAAATTGCAAATGTTTGAATTTTATTGGTTGAGTCCTAACTGTTTTCATTACTACACTGGCATCGTCCATTTTCATGCTTTTGCTAGGCCTACATAATTCTTCAACACCAGCTCCACAAACTCCTTGGTGACAGTGAACGATGATGCATCAGCGCACAAATAAATGGTGCATTGCAAAGCCACCATGTACTGTATACTCTGCCACAGGATCATTACAAACAGACACAAAATGCACTTAATATGTATGTTTGCGCTGTCCTTTAATTCATTTAACATCTTTTGTGAATCGGACCTTAAGACAGGCCAGATAGCAGGTGCAAATGATTCATACTATCCGTGACCGCAATAATTTTTTTGTGAATTTGCACCTACTGTATACATTTGTATGAAGAAATCTTAATGGAGCTGCAACTACACCCAACGCCACAACGGGGCAACAGGGACCTTTGCCCTCTATTACATTTTCTGCCCCGCTTAGTCCAAGCTTTATGTGCCCTATAGAAACAACAAACATATATTCTCCGAGATACAAGTGTCATAGAGACGACAGTAATGAAACACTTTCTTTGAAGTTTTCCCCCATAAAATATTTGAAGCTTGTTATCTGATCCAGTCTCTTTTCCCACTGTACAAACAGTATTCAAACACGCTTGTGAAACACAGCACTGTTATTTTATAACCAAGGACAGTGCTGTTTGTTGTGCGTTGTCAAGAAGAGCTTCATTAGACTGGATCGCTGGATCGCTTACTTAGGAAGTTCAACAAACAAACAAGGAGGCTGCGACTCTACTGAGGAAAGGTATGACATAATTTAGCTGGTTGTTTGGCATTTCGGAGACAGATACATTTAGTCTATTTGTGTAGCGCTGTCCTTGGTCGTGAATGGAGTGGAGGAGAGAGATAAGCTCCTTTTACACAGCTTTTGCAAGGCAGGAATGTTGCACCATTATTCTGCCCTGCTGTTCTGTACAAAAGGTATGGACACAGGAGCGTGGGCATTGTTGTGCCGCCATTGAGCCAGCAACGGAGGCAGTTACAGAGCCAAATCGACATCTGTGTAAAAGGTGCAGCCGGCAGGGTGGGACAAGGGTGTGACATCTAAGGTTGCCACACCTTTCTAGCCTGTTAAAGCCCCTCCCTCCGGAAAATCTCATTTCCATTTGATTTCAGGAAGGCTAGATCTGCTATTTCTGTAGAGTGTTCGCCCGAGAATATGGGCGCCAGGGTTCATATGGTTAAAAGTGGCCGTAGACAGAAAACATCACTTTTCAACATCAGATTTTTGCAATCATCTCTCCGTGGTTAGAGACGTTCATAAATTCTATTATTTTACCAGGCTACTATTGCATGGTTAAATCAACGAATTTCATGAATCCTGTCACCAGATTTGCATAGTATTTCATAATACCGTATGGACATGGAAAAGCTATGGTAGGGAGTTGTTCACATCTTGTCAAAACACTACTATATTGCCACTATAGGATACCACTTGTTTGTTAGCCTGTTTCTATGTTGCTTGCTATGCTATTGCACATAGGGTGGCAATATTCCACTTTCTGTCCAATTATCCAATGTTATATACTGTATATAGAATTTCACACTGTTTCATCATGATAATGTGAGTAGCTTGTAGCAGAATGATTACAACCTAAATAGCACATTATTGATTTGGTTAACTTACATGGAGGTGACATCATAAAGGTCTTCTGTGATTGTATTGAGCTTCGTAAGGGAAATTTCCAATGCTGTAGGCTATCTTAAAATACTTCTATTGTGCTTGCTGATATTTAATTTTGTGTCTTTTGTGATACTGTATATGAAGTCAATTCTTACTTCTAGAGTTAGCCAAGGAGGTTGAATGGTTTTCATTTGGCCCCTTTTCTGAATGTTGGATAAATTGGGCATAAAGGAGGGTAGTGATGAATAGTCACACGGGCGGGAGGTTTTACATTGTTACTGAAGTGGTTTAATTCCTCCATTTACGCTGGGCTACAGTGACATGCAGTATAATTATCTTGAACAATGCCCAGATTGCGAACGCCAGTGGTTCTCAAACATTATCATGTCAAGGACCCCCAAATTGATATGTATTTTTATTTGGTCGCGGACCTCCATCTGAAAAGATTTTGTGTCAGGGAGAAGAGAAGGTTTGTCAACATGTTTCGAAATGGCAGATCTACAAGCTGCAAGTAGATTGGCTATTTTCGAATAGCCGAAGTGTAAAATAGTGTTACAGTGGTTAAATCGTTCCTCTTGGGGTCCCCCGGACTCCACTTAGAGATTCCCTGGCCTGCACGTTGCGTACATATAGCGTCAGCTGAGCTCTGTGGTTCTCTGCATGCGTGTGGCAGACCCTGTCCTGATTGATGTACTTTTGTGGGGACGGAGATTGGTACAAGATATAAACACTGTTCTAAAGGGTTGGCCCCTTCGGCACCATGCGGTATAAAACGTAGAAATATGCATAGCTGGATGTTAACCTACTGTTTTTACTATATAATAAAAAGATTTGCCCCCTCGACATTTTTAACTGCCCCCTCATTCACTTCATCTTGGCGCCGGGCCTGCGTGCAACAATGGCTCCCTCCCCCATTGTAATAAATCCAGCCATTCAAATGCCTGCATCCCTACGCACAGAAAGGGGAGCTTTTTCTCACCTTTATTCACCAGTTCTGCAGCAAAATGGTGTGCATTTATGTAACACCTTTATCTAAAGTGCTTCACAATGTATACATTACGTTCACCCCTTCACTAGTCTCTCAAGGCAGAACGTTGACTCACACAATGACTTGCGTCATACAGTCTATGCCAGTGGTTGGCTCTCAAAGTTGTTTCCAGGGACCCTTTTGAGAGTTATGGGGCTCCTTGAAATTAAAAAAGTTTGAGAATTACTGGCCTATGGACTAGGGACAGAATGAACAGGGCTCAAATCGTCCTATTCCTAGACAACCCCTCTACCTCCTGAGCCATTCATGCCACAGCTATTCACATGCAGTGATTTTTGGTGCGCTTGTAGCAGAACAAGACACCTTTTGATCGCTCAAGAGATTCCTATTTTTGTTCTAAAACAATAGAGAGACTAGCTGTTAATGTCTTTAAAAAGTTTCAGAATTGACACGGTAGGGGAGTTGAGGAGAATTAAGCACAGCAGTAGCATATTGACTATTAGCCTATTCTTTAATGGGTAAATCTTAACTAAATATATCAATACAAACTAAATTATTTCCCCAAATATTTCTTATGAGCTTAAGAAGGGGGAAAATCCTTGTCAAAACGTTGACAAGGATTCTGATTACTCAGAACTTTAGAAATGCATACTTAAATAAGCTATAGTTCCGAAAAGAGGTACAGTATATATAGGTAGCTAGGGTTCTACCAAAGTTCACGTTATAGGTAGCTATACAACCCAGGGTTCTACCGAAGTTCACTTTAAAAGTGTTTTCGCAATGGTTATGCATATCTTAGAGAGTAAGCAGCAGAGAGGAGATGACTTTGGGAATTACTTTCCATAACACTGTTGAAAGATACAGTGACATAAAGCAATTTCAACATCTCCACACTTTTACATAGTTCATTAACCACTCGAACCCTAAAGTTGACAATTTTCACTTTTCAAGGGGGCAGCGGGGACCTAAAGGTTAGAGCTAAAAGGTTCCCGGTTCGATTCCCTGGATCAGCAGAATAAATCTGGGTGGGGAAGTGAATGACCAACACTCAACCCCTCCCTCATCACCGTTGAAGTGTCCTTGAGCAAGGCACTGTAGTGGAGCTGCTCAGTGGCCAACAGTATTATACTGTGGTTGTACTGGGCAGTTCCTGGGTTTTAATGTGTGTGTCTGTGTGAGTGTGAAGCAGAGTGTTGCTGAAAAACCTCCCCTGAATAAATAAAGGTAAAAAAATAAAATAAAATGGCAAGATCGACAAGTTCACAACTCATTGCTTCGTGCCTTCGTGAAAGGCAGCCTAGGTGTTAAAACGCATGCCATGGACACTGGCACAGGTCACAGAGATACAGTATATAGATTTTCCATGTTTGTCCAAATCCAAGCCCTATTGACTTCCAAAAATGTGAAAAAAAAATAGATACTAAGACATTTGGCGCTGATCGGTCCAGCGGTTTACTGCCTATTTTATTCTTAATGATTTGTATAGTACCAGCAGGGAAAGGTCAACGTACTTGGCTATCTTGGACAGAATACGCCAGAAAACGTACAAATGTTAATGTCACTGAACTTTTATTGGACTCATAAACAGTCAACTACACTGAGAGTACGAACAGCTAAAAATATTACATTTATCTTCTTTTACTCACAGATTATGCAGACAACTACGTTCTTCTCACTTCAATTGTCCTTTTCATGAACCTGAGCTTTGTGTCATTCAGTGAATACTAATACTGATCTTTGTGTCATGAATACCGGTCTCTGTGTCAAATACAGATTTCTGTCTCATAAGTACTGTACTTTCTGTGTGGAAAATAGCTCTGCATTATTTTCATCCATGCATACTGTACCCTTCATACATAGGGCCCCGGGTTTGGGTGAGATCACAGACAGACAGACAGACAGACAGAGGCAGACAGAGAGAGACAGACAGACAGAGACAGACAGACAGACAGACTTATCTCTTGTTGTATGTGAAGAAATGTGTTACACAACCAAGGACACGCAGATAAAACCTGAGTACAACACACACAGACACATCACTGAGAAGGTTATGGAAAGATAAAACCGGGTCCTTGGACATACGAAGGGTCGCCCTTGTGTAAACATGATTTGTGGCAGTGGTTATATGATCACTTCTTTTATTACAAGTTTGAACATATAAACAAAATCACACACACACACACACACACACACACACACACACACACACACACACACACACACACACACACACACACACACACACACACACACACACACACGCACACACTAAGATACATCACACAGAATCACCCACACATAATGGCCTTTTCCACAGCTGAACCTTTCTGACCACGGTAAATGACCGTTTCATTAACATTTACATTTGGCCACGGTTTCGTTTTAGACATGCGATGCAACACGTTGTGAGCTTGTGGATCTACTATTTTTGTGCTGTGATTTAGATTTAGTTTTTGTGGTTAAGTGGTAAATGAATGTATTTAATGATTTTTAGGCCCGTGAATGGACACTTATGATCTAAGCATAAACATGCAAAAGGCTGCTCCAAATGTATGTCTGAATTTTTTACTTCCGGACTTCAGAGATAATGCATTTATAAATCCACAACTATTCATAGAACTATTCAAAGTCAAGAATTAGGAATCGCAACAAGTACTAAGGTACACTTAGTATAAACACTAATTTGTATGATACAGTATCACATTGTTGATTATATCAGCTAAACCGTTGTGGGTAAAATACATAGGATCGGCATTTTAAAACCTTCATACATTCTGCCAAACAAAAGTCAAAAGAACACCCTGCTCCCAACAGTCACTTCCCTACTGCAACATGCTAACCCTGGCATTGAACATGGAAATCATGCCTTGCTATAAACGTATATCAGCCATTTAGAATAAGTGGCAAAGACTTCAGACTTGTTCATGGTCACAATGCAAACAATCAGGAATAAAACTGTTGGAACACCCCAACACCCCAACACGCGCGCACGCACGCGCGCGCGCACACACACACACACACACACACACACACACACACACACACACACACACACACACACACACACACACACACACACACACACACACACACACACACACACACACACACACACACACACACACACGGAGGGAGTGGTGTATCTCGTTCATTGTGTCAGGCGGAGTTGGCTGTGTGGAGGCATGTGATTCATGTCAGGCTAAATTCTAATAGGCCAGTAAATCACCACTCCAGCCCTCCTTTTCTTTCATTACTGTTCTACCTCTCCCTCTCCCTCCTTCAGCTCTGCTCATTTCATTTCAATAGATGCTTTATTGGCAAGGCACAGAGAGTGAATCCATGCATTACCAACACAGAAGGTCATAATATTAATTACACACACGGACAATTAAAACATAGCAGATTGAATTTCATTTTTGTAAAATGGACTAATTTCCCCCTTATTGTGGAGCAAAGCTGCTCTTTTATGTTGGTTGAGTGGTACTAAAGGTGTATCACTATTTTGTTGTCATTGCTCATACGCTGTTCCAGTCATCCTTAATTCCCACTTGTTGGGGAGTAGAAAGCACTATGAGTTAAATACAAACAAATATTACTGTATAAAAATACTGTATATATCTACCTGTAGGCCTGGCCTAGGGCTGGGCAGTATACCAATATTATATTTAATAATGATGTTGACCCGAAATCACACTATTTTTGACCAATGGTGATATTTGATTTTGTCCATATCGTCCTGCCCTAGCCTAACCTCTCATAGTCCACTAAGTAGACATTGGACTTGGGGTGCAAAAGTAATACATAATCGATGCTTTAATAAAATCGATTAATAAGTTACCCCTATTTTGTGTCATTGTAGGTGAAAAGTTTTTAAAAGTGTAAAAAAAAAAGTGAGCTTGTAGATCAGCTATTTTTCCTATTTTAGCATGACTCAATTGTGGGACAAATTATAAAATGACGCTTAAGTGGTTAATTCTTTGATATAAATAAATACAAAATATAAAAGAAAACAATTATTTGATTCATCTAAACAGTAACCGTTAATAATTGGTAAGAAAATCATTGACAGTTGCATCCAGACATTGGACTCTTGGCGACTATAGATTTTGTTTGTAAAGTATTCTTTTTTTTTGTTTGTTTGTTATTATGCACATCGCTGTAGTAAGAAAACCATATCTCTGCTCCCTTAGAACTACCATTCCTGAAGCCATACAGTATCAGGGACAGAGTGGTAAACAGTGTAGAGAAGTGGTTCTCAAACATTTACATATCAAGGACCCCCATTTGAAAGTATTTGTGCCAGGGACCCCCATAAGAGAAGATTTGTCAACATCTTTTGAAAACAGCCGGTATTATGTGACATGTTAGCGCTTGTAGATCGTCTATTTTTGAATAGCCGAAAAATAAAATAGGGCTTATGTGTTTCAAACTGTCCCTCATTTTGCTGGGGACCCTGGTAGGTACCCAGACCCCACTTTGAGAACCAGTGGTGTGGAGGTCGGTTGTTGAGCAACTTATCATCATAATCCAGCCAGTAGTTGGTGGTGAGAAGCAACAGAATAATCAACAACATAACTGTTCTCTATGGACAGGCTGTCTGTGGTTCTGTCCTTTGTGGACGGACTGCCTCAGATGATTGTATCACAGAATGGAACCAAACCCCTGCCTCATGCCCTGCTGTTAAGCTGCGTGTGTGTGTGTGTGTGTGTGTGTGTGTGTGTGTGTGTGTGTGCGTGTGCGTGTGAGTGTGTGCGCACGTGCGCGTGCGCGTGCGTGTGAATTTGTGTGTGTGTGTGTGCGTGCGTGTTTGTTTGCAGTGTGAGTAGGTTAATTATTGAACAGTACGTCAGTCTTGTGAAGATGAGCTCCAACATGGAAATGAGGCTTCAAACCACAACAGCTTGTTCTGCCAACACTCCACTCTGCATACTGTATCACACCGCGGAGTGTGTGTTTCTGCGTACTGTATCACACTGTGGAGTGTGTGTGCTTCCGTATCGTACAGTCTGTACTGTACAGTGTGCCCATGTCGCTGTGAGTGTGGGTGCATTGCAATTAAGTGTACGAGTAGATAAAGGTCAAACATGAGCGACACTCTTAGCGGATACGTGGATAAGCTTGTGCCATGTGTGAATGTACAAAATGTCAGTCATTTACTCATGTTAAATATAACCATTATAATATTCAGTTTTTCTTGTGTGAAGTAAATGGTGCCTTTTTCCAAAGCACTTGACTTTACAGTCGCTCATTCACACACATTCATACACCGACGGCAGAGGAAACTAGGCAAGGCACCATCTTTTCCCCCCCCTTTTTGAGTGGTGCTAGCCACTCCAAGGACTGACTTTGTCCGTGTGTCCGTCCGTCCGTATGAGCACGGCCTCTCTGTATGTTTGAGCACAGCCTCAACAGCTGCGGCTGATTGCAACACAAAGATGCAAACAGTTACACTAATTATACACACACACACACACACACACACACACACACACACACACACACACACACACACACACTTTTGAGTACAAATACTTAAAATGAGTACAAATACTTAAATGAGTAAAAATACTTAAAATGAGTAAAAATACTTAAAATGAGTAAAAATACTTAAATATTAGTACAGATACTTTAAAGTTCCTAAACTGAGTAAAAATACTTTAAATGAGTAAAA
Source organism: Gymnoscopelus braueri (assembly GCF_963280865.1). NCBI lineage: Eukaryota > Metazoa > Chordata > Actinopteri > Myctophiformes > Myctophidae > Gymnoscopelus > Gymnoscopelus braueri. Next base: position 21,294,457 of record NC_137605.1, read on the forward strand.
ATACTTAAAATGAGTAAAAATACTTAAAAGATGTTATAATGAGTAAAAACACGTACAAATCTGTAAAAACATTTTAAAGTACTTAAAATGAGTAAAATGCTTTGAAGTCATCAAAGTCTGTAAAAAGTAACTAATGAAATGAACTCATGAAAGGCACCACTCTCTTCACACTGGGTGTGATTTTTTTGGAATGATTGATTGAATAGTTTATTAACAAGTTTCTTAACAGTACATGCAAAAAGCCCCATGAGGCTTGTTTCCATTGTGGTACAATACGGTAAAAGCTCCAGGAGCAGAAAAATGTGTATTTACAGAAAGTGGAGGGATGTCGGTGGGGGACTGAGGATGCTTCTACAGTACCAAGGTGTTCCAAGGTGTTCTACTAAGCTCAATTGTATTTTGAGGTCAGCCATTCTTTTTAGGTTAGTTTTGAGTTTAGAGAGGGAGTCGAGGTCTTTAATGGCTTTTGGTAAGGCATTTCACGTTTTGTTGGCAGCATGGTAGAATGCCCTTTTCCCCATGGGTTCAGTGTCTTGCTCAAGGCCACTTTGACGCTAACCCAGGGGGAGCTGTGGATCGAACCAGAAGCGTTCTGATTCTCAAGCAGCCGCTCTACGTCGTGATCCACTGCCGCGCTCGCCAGTTAATGTAAAGACATGTTTAACAAGTCCCATGGAAGACACTTTGACCAATTAACACGCCTACGTGTTACAAGCTGTGCTTAGTAACATATTTCTTCCATGTGAGAGAAGCTCTTGGCTGCGAAACGTGTCTCTGTGCGAGAGAAGCATTCAGAGAAGCAACTCTATGGCCTCTAACTCGGTGGTTCCCAAACAGTGTGCTGTGAGACAAGTCAGGTTTGCCGTGGGAATTTGTGACAACCACACATTATTATTGGGGGGGGGGGGGAGTCCCCAAATAATTTCTCCCCCCCCCCCTTTTTTTTTGGCTTATTGGTTTCCAGATTGACATACAGTATAAGTGTATACAGTGTATCTGCACAATTCAAAAGTTACAATTTAAGGACTTTTAAGACCTTTTTAATACCAAATTGTCAAATAGTACATAAGAAAGAGGCAAACACTGTGAAAATAGCCGATCTACCAGCTCACACCTCCTTGTGAGCTTGTACTTCGGCTATTTTAACAATATTTATCTGTGGAACCGATAAATAATGCCTACAATTCCAAGTGCTTCAGCTTGTCAGGGTGGGGGGGTCCCCACTCCCCAGTTCAAATATGATTATTTTGGGGGGTCACGTAAATGTCACGGAACTTTCTAGTCAGGGAAGGTCATGAACCCTGAGAGTCTGAACCCTGTGTACAACTGTTTCTTACTACTGTAGCTGCTGAGGTGCTTTGAGTCAGATTTGTTCCAACCTCAGTAATAACTTTTTCACCATCCATGGTGATAAGCAACTTTGTAATGAGTCCTTGATTCAAGGGTATCTTTATTGTCCCCAAGGAGAAAATAGTTTTGCCGCCAGGTTTCACATAAAAACTAATATAGAGGACAGCCTCTTACACACTAAAACATTGAGCAAGTACAGGGAAACGGGAGTTCATGCCAAGTACAAATGTGCAAGTCTGCAATGTACAAGATGCAATGAAAGCAATCAAAGTGCAATCTGTCATTATCGTTGCTGTCAGGCCTTTTAGCTCTACATGCTCACAACGGGTCCGAAATCTTTTTGCTTATAATGGCGTGCCCAAAATAGGGACGCCAGGTTGAATGTGGTTAAGTCTGTCTGTGGGTTTTATAAAAACTAGGCCGATTGCCCTTTGGGAACAAATGGCCCTCCGATTATGCAATACCCATTGTACCCACTTGTCAGAGTACTTTGCACATTGTCATAGCACTTGGAGGCCAATCTGTGGTGTCAGTACTATGACATCATATTGATGCCATAATCACAGTAGATTAGCTTCGAAATAGTCAGACAAATCTACAAGCTGACGACCATTGACAAGGTGACATGGCACGAAGTAACGCATTGGCAGCTTACTGACTATCTACAAGATGACATGGCGGAAAGTGACACATTGGCAGCATATGTGTATAAAACGTTTCGCCCCACTAGTGAGAGATGGGGCTCCATGGAAGGCAATGTCAGTTCGTTCAGAGTCGGACCACTTTCGCCATGAGCAGCATGGCCTCTAGGGGACGCTAGTGGCTTTTAGAGTCACGGGTACGAATCCTTAATCCATAATAATCAGCCTTGCTTGAGTACAGAATCCAACCATGAATAATGTCAGCCCCTCACAGTACTCCACAGCCTGCCACTTCATAATGGAAGTTAGGTATTAGTCTTGTTGTAGATTAACCTGCAGGTGACTTCCTACGGGTTCTTCTGGCAGATTTCCAATTGAACTTTTTTGTATTGGGTTTAGTATAAGTTGAAAGAAAATCAGCTCTGTAGTAAACAAAGGCACGTTTTGTTCAATAACATAATCTCCACAAATCAATACTCTTTCATTTCTGAATGACCCAGGCAGTTATTATAAGCTAGAAATATAATAATAAAAGCCACAAAATTCATGTTTAAGTTATTGATGGGTGTAATTAATATCGCAGGACAAAATGTGAAACTGTCGTGGTCACATGACGTCACATGACACATACGGTACATTGAGTGTAGTCTATGCACGTATTGCACACGTGTTGCACACATATGTGTATATACGTTTGTGTGCC
>NC_137605.1:21307150-21324650 GCF_963280865.1 Gymnoscopelus braueri
GATATAGCAACGTACGATACGGTTTTCAGAAAACTGTTAGGATTTAGAAAGACATTTGTAGATGTAGATGTTCCCGGATTGAATGGGTTAATAATAGGAAGCAGTATTTTTCCAACCAGCTCCATCCAGATGATCTTTGTGGGGTTCCCTGAGTACATGATGCCTGTGTCCTGAAAAACAGCCATGTTTATGTGGGGCGGCTGTACCCACCAGAGGGGAAGTATTATTATTCTGGGAGACATCAGAGGATACCCTTTGCCTGCCCCCCCCCGCCCCCAACCCATATCCCTATTTGTAGCTCATAACTTGTTTTTCTTAGCACGCTGTAGTTGGCTGTTGACTTTTAAGTTGTTCTCGACAAGAACATCTGCTAAATGCACAGATGCAGTAGAATGACTTCTACTGTATAGTAGGCTACTGCTCATTTCAAATGAGGTTAACCCATTAAGACCTGAGGCCGATAAAAAAAAAAATCTAAATCCTATCCTAAAAAATATTTTTTTCACGATTTTTCAAAAATAGGAGATCTACAAGCTCATAGCGCGGCACTCGGTGCCGCGCTATGAGCTTGTATATCTGCTATTTTTTAATAGCTAAAGAATTCTAAAATGACACAGATGCGTTCCAGGTCTCAATGAGGTTAAACATGTCTCTAGTGGTGAGAATTATCCGCCTGGTCAACGAAGTACAGTTGAGTACTGTACTTGATCCATTCGATCCGGGAACACATCGGTTTCATTTTTAGATGTCTTTGGCTATTTAAAAAACAGCAGATATACAAGCTCATAGCGAGCTTGTAATTTTTTTTAAGAAAAAAAAAACGTGAAAATGTGTGCAAATCTTTGAATATATACATAATTTTTTTTAACTCAAATCTTTGCTTCTGGAGGGTTCCTGGAACAACATTTTTTGAGATTCTGCACGGCTGTAATAGAACAAATTGACCACTAGCACTCATGGATGGATCCATCATCTTCCATTTATTTTGAACAAAGAACAAACGCGCTTCAGCTCCAACTCATCAGTGTCACGCTGATTATGTTCGCCTGCTTGCATTGACTGTGAACAGCGAGTGAATGAATGATAATTCCTTCTCATGAATACTTGGAAATGATTCTGAAACTCACTCTTCAGCCTTGATTTTGTTTTTTTCTTGATCGTTTTCCAATTATTCCCATGAGCAAGAGATTCTGGTCAAATATTTGCACACATTTTCACGATAAAAAAAATAATAGCAGATCTACAAGCTTGGAGCGCTATGAGCTTGTAGATCTGCTATTTTTGAATAGCCAAAGAAATCTAAAATGATACAGATAGGTTCCCGGTCTTAATGGGGTAAGAACATTTGTGGAGTATCAACAGCTGAGCTGCTTAAACGTGTTAGGACCCTGGCCAGACTGTGTAGCGAAGTGAGGAAAATAAAATCCACTGAACGTAACGAATCAGTCTAGAATGATTCCAGGCTATTAACCCTTTAAGACCAGGAACGCATCTGTGTCACTTTAGATTTCTTTGGCTATTCAAAAATAGCAGATTTACAAGCTCATAGCGCGGCACGAGTGCCGCGCTATGAGCTTGTAGATCTGCTATTTTTGAAAAATCTTGAAAAGAAAATCTTGAAAAAAAGAAATCGATTTATTTTCCAAAAACTGTTAGGGTTTAGATTTTTTTTAAAGAATCGCCTCAGGTCTTAATGGGTTAAAAGTCATGGCAACCTTCATAGAAATGTAGTGGAGTCAAAAGTACAATATTTGTCTTTGAAATTGGTTGTATCCTCTGTAAACTCTGAGAGTGTACAGATGGACTGGTCCATTTGGTTCCATTTGTACGCTTTGAGAATTATGGGGGTCCTTGAAATTAAAACGTTTGAGAACCACTGACCTAGAGGGTGCGCCGTTCGGTGGACCGCAGGCGTAGACGTCACAAACGTATGTCACGGTTGGTCGTTAGACAACATGAACTGATGTCAGACTAAAAAAGAAACCACCGCTTTAAGGAGAGGGGATGGCCAACGTCTGTCAATAAATATTTCTGCATTCACACTGAACACTATTCACACTACAAACTAAGTAACTATGAAGTAGTAGGCCAACATTACAGTGTACTGTATGTGGGACAATTCACAGATTTTTTTCCCGCAACTACGGTACATTCTATGCCATTAGCACTACCATTAATCGTGCAAACATACATTGTCGTGATGTGTTATAGTGTTACGTTATGCTGATACATTCTCATATAGTGACAATTGCCATGAACATGTCAGTAAAATGTTGTGTACCCCTGTGTTTATGGCCTTGGTCTTTGTGGAAATAAATGACTAATGTAAATGTGTGTCTGTGTGTGTGTGTGTGTGTGTGTGTGCAGCTGTACAGTAAGTTGCGTTGTGACGATCAGCCCATGCTGGAGCATGTGGAACAGCTGCTGTCTGAGCTGGGCGGAGAAAAAGACGACGAAGAGGAGGATGACGACCCCGCCCTCGATGAAGACTTTGAGCCAGATAGCGATGAGGAGGAAGAGGCAGTGGCACCCATGGAACACTGACACCCACTCCTCTCACTCCCTCTGTTATTCTCTTTATCTCTCTTTCACACTCCCTGTCTTGATCTCTCTCTCTCTCTCTCCGTCTTTCTCTCCCTCTGGCAGTGTTATTCTCAGAAGTGCCTTTTTTAGTGTTTCTCCATTTTATAAAACATCACAATTCACAACCTGGACTCCCTCTCCTGTTATCTACAATTATCTGCTAGTATCTACTATTAATTGCTGGTATCTGATATAGTATGTTCTAGCATCTACCAGTATTATTATTATCATTATTATTATTTTGTAGTATCTGCTAGAATCTAACCCTATGAGGTTCAAAACAAAGTACGGTAATTAAAAAATATTTTGCACTCAGCCTCCCCAGGAAGTGTGTTATTGGATTGTTGTGTAACTGTTGGGAAACTTATAAAGAAGATTGCCCGGCAAGCATTTATTTTATGAGCGGTAACTTACAGTCCTAGACTACAAGAAAGTCGTGATGAGAGATTTTTAAAAACAACGCTATTATGGATTTTTGGACGTTTTGGTAGTCCCACACTTTAGATGTAACATTATTGAACACAATTGTAGAACTAACTAAACAAATTGTAGGGTACACAATTCCACCAAATGTCTATTACGTTAACGAGTAGAAGCGTACACGACTCTGGTGCACAGCTCTCGTCGCGAGCACGTCTGTGACAAGTAATAGAACAAATAGACCATGGATGGATCCATCATCTTCCATTTATTTTGAACAAAAAACAAACGCGTTTCAGCTCCAACTCATCAGTGTCACGCTGATTATGTTCATTATAGATAACGCCTGCTTGCATTGACTGCAAACAGCGAGTGAATGAATGATAATTCTTTCTCATGAATACTTGGAAATGATTCTGAAACTCACTTTTCAGTCTTGATTTAGTTTTTTTCTTGATCGTTTCCATGTTGTAACTATTCCGATGAGCAACACACACAGTCTGTAAATTGGGGAAATGAGCTGGCCTTGTTGAGGTCCTGGACAGACAGGGGGTTTATGAGTTGCACACAGTGGGTACTACTGTCTATTGTTACCTAAGTACACACAACAAGCTGCATGTGATTGTATGCCCCACCCAAATCATCCCACGGGCCAGATTGGACTCCTTGGCCCACGAACCACCAGTTTCAAACCCCTCTCAGTTAAGAAAAAATACTATATTTTAAACAGTTGCATGCAACGAGCAACATGGCCTCTGGGGCTGCTAGTGGGACTGTATACAGTCTTCGGACGCACAAGCACGCTGTTATTCTTTAAAAGTTTGCACAGAACACAACCTTTATTCTATCACTGCCTACATTGTAACATCATGGCAAACTAGATTACAATATTTACATTGCAATTAATGTATAACTTAGAAATTCAAAAGTATATTCAAAATGTTGAGCCCTGATAAGGTATTATTAGTCTAATATTGCATTTTGCCATAGTGATACACCTGTGACCGAGATGTATTTATTTATTATCTGGGGGGAGGAGGCTCTGCATGTTGATTCCAGAATCCAGGGATATGATACATTAGCATATTCATGAGGGGTTGTTCCTGCAGGCGCGGCATAATGGCATAATTGATTGATCCTGCAATTGATAATGTCAAAGCCAAGTTCAAGGTGCTATAAAACTCCTTTATAGATGTTTTTTTGGGTGAGAAAAATACTTGACAGGGGCATTATTGATCAAACGTTTATATTTTAGACCGTGAACTCCAACTTTAAGGTCCTTGAATAAGCTTGTATTTCACATCGATCTATTAAATCGGTGATGCCTCACTCATACAGGTTGACGCTTTTATTTGTTGTAAAAAGTAAATAAAAAATAATTACATTCCTTTATCGCTTCGTTATATTTGCGTTCTGTGTGGATGTACTCAATGACATAACAACACTTTAAAGTAATGTGAATGAATCGCACAAAATAAACACTCCCGTTGTGTGAGGACTTACAGTCTTGCGTCTAGTTGGTAAAGTCGCATGGTCTTTTACCTCTGCCTCATCTGCCTCATTTGTTTCCAGCTGGAATCTAACGACATTGGGATTATGAAGTTGGCGTGTGCCTCTCTTCTCTGCAGTATGTTTTCTTCTTTCTCTTGAGGTGTCTTCTCATTCATCAGGTAGACCTTGATGATGAGTCTGGTCCCAAGGAAGGAAGAAAAAAAATCTAAAGATTGGAAAGATTTCAAGCTCAACACATAAAACAACTTAATTGTCTGCAGCCACTGCAAACACAACAGCAGCTGTTGCATGTCCACCCAAGAGGAAATATCCCATCACAGAGGCACCAGACTCCGGAGGTGAGATGAGTTCTCTCTGCGTTAAACAAACTGGTAATGATAGACACGTTCTCTAGAAGACGTTGCTTAAAGCGGTGGGTATAGCATCCAGCGTTTAGAAACCTTTATGGTGACATTTGAAAATGGATCAAAAATAATCAGGTTGATTGGATACAACTGCACACCTCTGTCTCTCTCTCTCTGTGTGTGTGTGTGTGTGTGTGTGTGTGTGTGTGTGTGTGTGTGTGTGTGTGTGTGTGCGTGTGCGTGTGTGTGCGCCTCAGTGGAGGTAGAATAAAACTCAGTATAAAACAGTAGTGATAAAAAGAACAAATAATTGAAGACAGCTGGTAATAAAAAAAACATGTATTAGGGTCCGTCTGAAAATCATGATTTCATTTGTTTTTCAGGTATTTGAAATTGAAAGTTGGCAAAGCAAGCGTACACAAAGCAAACATGCATGTGCGTGCTCGCACACACACACACACACACACACACACACACACACACACACACACACACACACACACACACACTTCACATTATACAGACAACCCTGTCTTACCTTGAACACGAATGCACACATCTCTCACTTTGTCTTTGTCTTTCTCTGTCTGTCTCTCTCTCTCTCTCTCCTGAAACTAAATATTTCAAATAATCATTACATTTGAAGAAAACACTTGGCCTGCTGGCAGCAAGCACAAGATGTATTTGGCGCTGAACCGATCCAGTGGTTTGAGGGATTAGCCCCGAGCACACTCGCAGACTCACACACCCAGAGTAGACTCAGTCGCAGACCCTCTCCTTGACGGCTCGGGTCTTAGGGGCCACGCCATAAGAAGCAGTAAATGACGCTGTCATTTCTTGTGGTCTCTGACCCAAGTAGGGCCACACCAGAGCTGTTTATGTTTCTCTGAAAGAGCCTCTGACTCCCTGTTGGACATGACAGCCTAATGGACTGGAACATTTACTGTTCATACTTTTTGGGAAGCAGAGAGAGAGAGAGAGGGGGGGGGAAAGGGGGAGGGGGAGGGGGTGGAAGGAGGAGGTGGTGTAGAAAGAGGGAAGGAAGGAACTGATAGAAATGGAGCACCAGTTTGATTTAATTCAGCCAGGAGGTAAAATACACAATACACCCCCGCTTTCACTGACTCCAGTACATTGAAACATACTGTACAAGGTCACCGTGTTTATACAGCAAACCCAGTCAACAAAACAACAGACTGTACTGTGCAAATCTAAAATCTAAGAGGTAAAACTATTAATAATACAATCGTTAATGTGATGACAGTGAGACACATTGAGAGTCTAAAGCCTGTTTTATACACTACTTTATTGTATGACGGTGTTGCGTCGATAGTCGATCTGCAACTCACAAGGCATCACATTCGTGGCGCCTTGTGAGTTTGTAGATGTGCTATTTGCAGTGCACAACATTGTCATGATGTAGTATAAATAAAGCATAAAGGTCCTTTACTGTATAGGTTTCTTTTGTGCGATTTGTGTGTGTGTGTGTGTGTGTGTGTGTGTGTGTGTGTGTGTGTGTGTGTGTGTGTGTGTGTGTGTGTGTGTGTGTGTGTGTGTGTGTGTGTGTGTGTGTGTGTGTGTGTGTGTGTGTGTGTTATGACCACATCCACACAGAATGTGAATATTACATGTTGATAAAGTGATGCAGCTTTTGGGGGATCCGCGTCGAATTTTCGTCGTGAATAAAGGCATCAACCTGTATGATTGACAAAGCAACTATATGAATAGATTTGATGAAAAAAAAAAAGGAACAATGGTTTATTTGTCACGCCCATGGTGTAGAAAGACATTTAGGCTCCTGCTATTGAGATATGGAATCCTGCACTGACTGTAGTGTCCACAGTGTTACAATGAATATTCTATATACACAAAACAAGCTGTGTTTGTTATTGTCAAGGTAAGGCCAATGCATTTCATACACAAAGGCACTTCACAGTGCTTTACATAAAGCATGAAGCACCTCTTTTGAAATGTCCCAAATAATACTGCACAATGAGGGTTTCAATCAGCTGGAGTGAATGAACAGATTCAGGTCAGGAAACGCATTAACAGGAAAGTGAAAAAGCAGAGTGTTGCTCCGGTACAGTACATCTCTGTTTATTTATTGTAATGAGAATGTTTTTTTAAATATATTTTTTATTTCATGTTACAATTGAACAAAGGACCTGATAATATGAAGTTACCCAAGTTATTAGAGCCGTCATCATTGTGAAAAATGTTATAACACTCTTTGAAATACCCTCCCTCTGGCTGTCAACAGAATCAAACAGACTTAGAAATCCAGTCGACTTCTGGTGTAAACGATAGCAGTCTCTCCCAGGTTCCATGCTGCCATGCATCCATTGCTGCTTGCTGCTGAAGCTCCGATACTGGATTCTTAATAACTGGATAGGAATATTTCATTGTAGTGGACAGCAACGATCTAGGGAAGGTTACTCAGTCCTGAATCCTGATTGACTTTAAACTGCACTGAATCTGAATGAAACCCCTTTTAAAAACTACTTTTATATCTGTAAGATGTCCTTGCGCTGTAGAAAAGTGCTTTACAATAAATATATTATTATATCTACTTGGACCTAAACATCGCCAATGTGTCCCTCAGAGTCACATCTGCCCTACTAAATGGAAATTCAATGTCTATTGAATATGGGGAAACAAGGATGTAGTGCCTTGTTTGCTGTGTGGACTCTTGTTCTTTGTTCTCAAAAGTGTACTGTAGTGTCATGTTGTGAGCTTGCAGATCGTTTGGCGAATGTTAATCTACTATCGCCCAAATGTTCGCCCATAACATTACAGAATAGAGACGCTAGGGTTCATGTCACTCAGAGATTAAATGTTTTTTTTTCCAGGGAGACCTAGCCAAGACACCGCGTAAGGTTACAGGCTTACAGCATTAGAAAATAGCATATCAGAGACAAACTGAGCATAGGGGCGGTAGTGGCTCAGGGGTAGAGTTGCCGGGTAGAGTGAGCTGGAAACCACACGGTTCCCAGTTCGATCCCGGGCGCCCCCAGAGTTAGTGTCGAAGTGTCCTTGAGCAAGACATTGAACCCCTAATTGCTCCCGATGAGCAGGTTGGTGCCTTGCATGGTTTCCTCCGCCATCGGTGTGTGAATGGGTGAATCTAATGCACAATCTATGTAAAGCGCTTTGGATAAAAGCGCTATATAAATGCACCATTTACCATGTTAAAAGCAGACAGTGGGTCAAGAGAAACAATGGTAAATGCAGTTTAGGAATAGCAATTGTAGATTTCAGTTACACAGTTTTCATCAGGGATTTGAACTCAGGGGAGACATAATCAGTGTGTTCTGGAGGCTATTCCATGACCAGGGCGCAAAATAGGAGAACGCTGCTCTACCAAGTTCTGAGCAAATCCTGGGTACCTGTTAGAGGGGGCATCTAATAGAGGGAAAATCATAACAGCTGTTGCTGGCTGATAAGATATTACACAGATATGAGGAGGGCTTGCCCAGTATGGTCATGGCTTTGAAAATACATAATATACCAATGCTGCTGTCTCCTTGGGCTTAATGAAGAGCAGGAATCCAGATATAACTACACTTTTTAATGTTATTTCTGCTGTACTGTCTTTGCTTTTTTGCTTTTATTTATTTTATACATTTAAAAATGTGCTTGACCAATCAGTGTTGATTACCATTTTAAGTCTGTCTGTGGGTCTTAAAAATATTTAACCAATGAACAGTATTAACCAGAGCTTGTGGTTAAATAACTGCACTGGATCCATTGGAACACAGGTTCTTTTTTCCATTCTCTGAAAAGTCACAGTTTTGGACATACTCTACAAGGTTTCCATCCGACAGCGATGTACAGTAGTGCTCTTTGTGTTTGTGGGTGATTGATGTGGACAGATGATGACAAGTTTGTGCTCATCAGAGACTGGTTTGGACTACTGTGGCTTCCCGGCATAAACAAACAAGAGAGTACAAAGAGATGATGTTTTTTTTTCTTTTCTTTTTTTACATTGATCATTTGTGTCAGAGCGAGGCGGCAACACTCAGCCGCATCAAAGAACCGAATCTCACTGGTGAAAGGCTACAAGTCAGTGCATAGAAGCAACACGTTCAACAGACTACTTTGTTCTGGATGGAAACAAGAACCACTGCAGCGTCATTCAGGAGAACAACAAACTCAGAGGGACAGGAAGAGAAGAGTACAGAGAGAGTCAACTTTATTTGACTCGGGCACAGTGCTACAGTTCGTTAAAAAAACATTACAATGCGTCACATTGCATTGTGAGCTTGTAGAGCTGCAATCTTTGCTATTCATCATACGACAAACCTATAGGCCCTAAGTGGTTAAAACCTAAAATAGACATTTGACTTTGCAGTGACAACGCGGCAGCTTAAAAAAAAGATACTGAAATTAAAGTGCTGAAGTGCCAAATGCTAAAGCAAGATTTTGCATTAGACTTCAGCAGCTTGATGGAGGCTGGAACAAACGATAGCTTCAAGCGGTTTGATTTGCACTTTGGCACACAGTCTTCTGGAGGAAGATTAATCGAATGCTTAAGAAACGTCCTCTGACTTGAATTGTGATGAAGTGTATGAAAGTCTTTACAAAGACTATATGGAGGCCTAGGAGCTGGATAATGTTACAAAGAGGGAATCAAAGCTGACCGTGGATCCTCCTACGAGATGGACCTGGCAGTTCAGAGGTGGCTGCGCTTGTGAGGGGTTGGACGCCCAATAATCTACAATATAACACGATTCTGAATCATCACTCAACTAAATGATGCAAATGAAAAGCAATGCGCTGTGGAAACACCATCACTTTACATCTGGGAGATGTCAGATATGAAAAAGACTAGAACCCGCACACTCGCATGCAATACATTTTAATGGCAACCTTTTGAACCTTGGTTCTCCAACTTGGCAACCAAACGTTGCCATTAAAATGTATTGGAGCAAGTGAGCGTGCTCTCAGTACACATGAACCAGAAGAATCCATGGGTAACTACTTCTGCAGAAACTGAGCGTTTTGACTTGATGAAGCGAAACACAGTCATTAACCCATTCAATCCGGGAATACATCTCTATCATTTTAGATTTTATTTCTTTGGCTATTAAAAAATAGCAGATATACAAGCTCATAGCGCTGCACCGAGTGCCGCGCTATGAGCTTGTAGATCTGCTATTTTTGAAAAATCTGGAAAATGTGTGCAAATCTTTGAATATATATATATATATATATATTTAAAGCGAACATTTGTAACTCAAATCTTTGCTTCTGGCGGATTCTACAAATGTCTTCTAAATCCTAACAGGTTTTTGAAGAAAAAAAACGTATATTGCTATAATATCAGTGGTTCTCAAGCTTTTTTCATGTCAAGTATTTGGCCACGGACCCCCATCTCAAAATATGTTGTTCTAGGGACCCCCCAGAAGCAAAAATTTTAGTTTAAAATGTTTGCTTTAAAAAAGAACATATATTTAAGAACATAGATTTGCACAAATTCTTTCACGATAAAAAAAAAAGCAGATATACAAGCTCATATGAGCTTGTATATCTGCTATTTTTGAATAGCCACAGAAATCTTAAAATGACACAGATGCATTACCGGTCTTAATGGGTTAAAATGTATTTGGAGCTAGTGGGTTTTCTTTTCATGTTCATATCTTAACCCAGCACCCTGACAAGTGATGTGCGCATTCTGTCAGCTTTTTAGGAGATGTCAGATATCACATACCGTATGAGGTGTGCTCTCTTAGTTTGAATGGATGCCTGGTGATTCTTTATGCCAGCAGGTGTGATACGCTTTGATTCAATGGTAACCGGAACGCTCGCCCCAAAACACACTCGCACCAATTTTTTTCCACAGACCCCAGCGGTTATTGTATTCTTGTATTCGTTTTTACTGAGGTTAAGGTTAGGGATACGTTTAGGGTTAGGCATAGTTTTACTGAGGTTAAGTTTAGGAGTACGGTTAGGTTTTGGCTTACGGTAGTTTTTACTGAGGTTATGTTTAGGAATAAGGTTAGGTTTAGGCATAGTTTTACTGAGGTTACCGTTAGGAATAAGGTTAGGTTTAGGCATAGTTTAACTGAGGTTACGTTTAGGAATACCTGGTGGTGACTGAGGTCGGCGGATTTGAAAAAAATTATTAACATTTTAAGTGAGCATATGTCTTTGTAGCAGGTCATTTATTCCCATCATATGGTTTACTGGAACCACAGATGTTTATTTCTGCAGAAGTAGCTACCCGTGCACTTTTCTGGTTCTCTGGTTTTCTGGTTTCTGGTGTACTGTGACAGACAAGGTGTGAGCTTGTACAGTATATGGGAGTATAAATCGGTCTTTACACATACTTCTACGCCCGGTCACACACACACAAACACAACATGAACTGGCATTAGCATCCTTCGCCTCTCGCTTTGAAGGATTCCCAAAACTTAAGAAAAAAAAAGAAAGAGAAAAAAACAAGGTTGTTATCAGATGTTGTGAGTGATACTGACAGGCTGACAAGCTCAACCGCATCAGAAGAATCTTTAGCTCTAATGAAGACTTCAACACCCCAAAAAAATACCTTGAACATTGTTTCAGACAGAGAGGATATAAAAACACTTGGATACATGAAGCCTACTGTCTGTATCCTAGGGGCGAATATTCAGCGGTTATTTTCGGCGAAGAGAATTGGTGTTGAGGGAAAAAAGAAATACGGACCTACTGTAGTATAGATTTTATTTCCTTATTAATCTCCTTATTATTGGGGGGAATTCAGTTTTCCACCTGATGGCTGCTCAGATGGTTACGATGAGTCTTGCTCAGGGACACTTCGACACATACAGTAGACCAGGTTCAGGAGGCGAACCGGTTTTAAGTGGTCATCACTTTTCTCCAACCTGTCATAAACTGAATGCTACTATAGACATAAAGAAATAGAACACAGTGGCTGCAGATTCTTCTGTTGAGTATTCACCTGTATCCATGCACCTGTAAGCAAAAATATAGCTATATTGTTGATCAATTTCAGTAAAAAATTAATAAATAAATAGTGGCACGTTTTATCCCAGCGGAAAATCTTTTTGGTGGCACTACTCTTTGGCATAATAGTTACTGTGAGAGAGTGACAGTTGAAACGATGCAGTTCATTTGTAGGTCTTACTGTAGTGTGATGTGATGTGATTGTAGTTTGATGTGATAGTGTGTGATCATTCTATTTACATTTTTTATGTGATGTGATGTTAAGATAATTCATAGCCTGACGCTCAGCCAGAATTTCCATTTAATGAACCCCAGCGCCACCTATTCTGGCGCTAACACTTGCCGAAAATAGCCGATCTACAAGAAGAAGAGATTTGGTAAAATTTGGGAACAGATCTGGGAATAAAGAGGACACCAAGTGCAGAGCTACTGTAACACAGCTCAGCTCAGTGGGTCTGGCGTGGCTAGCAGTTCCGGGGCCAGAGCCAGGCTAGATAATTCATGCATGCCTGCAGGTCTGACTACCTGGAGACACGCTGTCTTCCAGGATCTAGCTCATGGGTTAATGTGGGCTTTACATGTTTACTTGCATTCCCGTGGGGTTTGCCCTGTGTGTGTGTGTGTGTGTGTGTGTGTGTGTGTGTGTGTGTGTGTGTGTGTGTGTGTGTGTGTGTGTGTGTGTGTGTGTGTGTGTGTGTGAGAGAGCATGTTTGCTAGAGCTCAGCTAACAAAGGTGGATGTATGCCTTTCTTCTTATACAGCCTGAGTGTGTGTGATGTATCTTGTGCATGTGTGAAGAGGAGAAAGACCTGTTAGCAGGCATATTTGACCTTCTGTGTGTGTGTGTGTGTGTGTGTGTGTGTGTGTGTGTGTGTGTGTGTGTGTGTGTGTGTGTGTGTGTGTGTGTGTGTGTGTGTGTGTGTGTGTGTGTGTGTGTGTGTGTGTGTGTGTGTGTGTGTGTGTGTGTGTGTGTGTGTGTGTGTGTGTATGTGTGTGTGTGTGTGTGTGTGTGTGTACTTGTACTATACTTGTGACGTCAAATGTCCCCAAGAGTATAGTACAATTTGAGAAATTGACATTGTAAGAACCATTTTCCATGGGTCCTCACAAGGAAATCGGTTATTTATGATATAAAAAAAAGTAGAATAAAAAATATTACTGAAAATAGCCTCTGCGACGTGTTGCTATTCTCAGTTTTAGGCTTAGGGTTAAAAATGGCAAAAAAATAAAATAAGGCATTCATAAAATGTTGATGGCCTCACAAGTATAGTAATACAAACTTGTGTGTCCGTGGCCGTGCGTGTGTGCAGACAGAGGCGTGCTGTGCCGTGTGATTAATGACCAGGGGGTACGTGTGGACATGGAAGGTCGGCCCTCCGTTGTTATTCTGGGCTGACCCGGCATGGTGGACATGAGGCCTCTGGCCGTCCCACACACCCTCTGCCTCTCTCTCACCTGCACATCACTCCCTGTCTCTCCACTCACACGTTATAGCAGCCTGCCTGCCGGCAGACACACCTTATCCCGTGTGATTACACATATTAAAGCTATTTATTAGCCATTTACAATTTACAATTTAGGCATTTAGCCAGTGGTGGAAGAAGTACTCAGATATTTCACTTAACCCATTGAGACCTGGAACGCATCTGTGTCACTTTAGATGTCTTTGGCTATTCAAAAATAGCAGATATACAAGCTCATAGCGCGGCACTCGGTGCCGCGCTATGAGCTTGTAGATCTGCTATTTTTGAAAAACCGTGAAAATTATTTTTTTTATATTTTTTTCCGAAAAACTGTTAGGATAAAAAAAAAATAGAAGTGGCCTCAGGGGAATTTTGGACCACAGTATTCTTACCTTTTCTATGATGTTATGATATCCTAGGATGAATGGTACAGTAGAAAAATGTCATAACTCCATCCCGGGTCCGCCACAGCTAAAAACGCACGCCAATAGGCCTTGTGCTAGATTGCATGTTTTGATATGTTTTTTTTTTTGGTGAGATCTGACGTTCATAGTGACAGAACACTATGCAATGTGATTCTCTTGAATGCGCCCCCACCGGAAGTCTCGCTCGACGAGATTGAAATCTCGAGATTGACAATTTCCCTTTAAACTATAAGATCGCAGGTAAACCAAGAACCTAGAGCATCAGTCTAAACAATATACTATCAAAAATGTATCTGTGCATTGAAACTAAAGGATACCAGGTAAACAATGAAACTACTGACGAAACTTTAAATTACATTATTAACATTGTGGTGAAAATAGTGTCCTGAGTTTGTAGATCGGCTATCTATTGTCACATCACAGGTGTGAAACAGTGGGTGAAATTAGTTTTTGTGTAAGCTCCATCGTTTTTGTTATTTCCATAAAAAGAGAAAGGGAAGAAGAAGAGGGGGGTGAGGGGGGATCAAGGGGAAGAGAGAGAAAGATCAATAAAAACACACAACAAAGTCAATAGTGCTTAAGTGGTTAATAAATAATTATAACAATAATGAATATTATTTAAATGTTATTACAGTGATTACAAAGTGAGTTGTGAAATAAATATTATGAAAAAAAGGATAAAAAAGAGAAAATATTAATTAAATCATATCAAATAGAATGAAATTATATCAGATCAAAACAGAAGTTATATCAAAGACCAAACATGACATCAGAATAAAGTGCAGGACAGTATTAATAGGCTTTCCTGTGCAGGTGCATTTTGAAAAGTGTTTGAAAAAATGATTGTGTCCTTATCTAGCCAGAGGATCTTTATTTTTTATTGTTTCTGTGAAGGACAGAAAGTTAGGTTGATGATGTGTGCCTGCCTGGATACCTGGGACCCCTGAAAACAGACCCCTAAACAGTTATTGACCAATAAAATCTATGAATAATGGCATCTCTGAGGGCCACTGCCAGTCCAAGGGCTCCAAGAGTTCATTCCTATGTTTCTCTTTGGAAAGTATAACTGTCCCGTACTGGCTTCAGAATACTGATGGAAGGTCACACATATCATTGCTGTCGGGCAGAAACCGTGTATGTCCAAAACAAAACAAAAACCTGTTCCAATGGATACAATGTAGTTATTAGTCACAAACTACTGCTTTTCATTGGGAATTGGAAACCTTAGTGTTAACTCTTTCCAGCCAATTGGAACAGCGTTCAGAAAAGTGCTTTAGACCTGGAGGGACATTCAAAGAGACATAATCTAATCATCGCTGGGGTGAAAGAGGGCACAGAACATGGGCAGAAAACCAGGGACACAAAGTACTAATTATTTAAAAAATGCAAATGGTAGCCGACATGTCCTAAGTAAGCCGAACGTTGTAGAGTTGGAGAGGAGTTTCTAGCTAAATGTTTGAAGGACCAGTTAGGGGCCAAAAAACGGGCCGTACGCAGACTCTGAATAAAGTAAAATACAGTCATTATAGTAAATGTAAGTAAAATGCAGACCACCGACCCATTAGTTTTAAATGAAAGTGCACAGTTCAGCTCCTGCTTCACTGAATATAAAAGTCCCCGAGAGATTTCAATGTGGGTGAACTCGACCCCTTCTAGACCTCGTGGGATTTGGGAGAGAGTGTTTATCAAGAGAATGGCTCTAGAGAGTGTTTTTACATTTTATAGGTCATTTGCACTTTGACATGATGAATAAAGTCTCACAGCAAAATACACATTATTCACTGTATGAATGAAAATGCAATGTGTTGCATTGTAGATCTTTTTGTAGCTATTTTCACTATTCGTCATGCCACAAAGTGTATACTGTAGGGCTTAACCACACGAGCAGCCCTAGCTGTATATCATATTGTCCCCAAAAATAGCAGATCTACAAGCTCACAATATGACCTCATAGAAGAGGTGACATTGGCAACCTGCTCATGAGAATTTTTGCATCAGACCTTTTTTATTATGATTTATGGGACTGTCATGATTACCTTGCAGTCTCTTATTATTATTTTTTTGGCCATGTGATTGTTTTTCATGTTGTATGCCTTTGGTGGATGCCGTTTTATGCGGTTTCCTCCCCCTACCTTTATTAGCTTTGAAAACTGGAAATCTTGAAGAACGCATTTTTTAATCTATCTGGCAGAAATATGTTTGTTTAATCTATGTTGCATTACTAGTACTGCCGTATATGATCTGCTAGTTGGGTTGAATCAAGGTTTCTAATGTTCTCATTTATAGGCTGGAATGTGTAAAGCCTACTCCTATTCCATTTTAATAGGTACATCCATTTGTATTGTTTATAAATGTTGTTCAGAGGCGCCTCTACAGTTATATTGAACCTATGATGGTCATTGGCTTGATGTTTTTCATAGATACTGAGTTTGCATGTTACATTTGTAAATTGTATATTTGATCATAGATGATTTCACTATTGCACTAAGGTCTGGATACACCACTGTCATCAGGTGAAGATCACTGAAGATGGCCTGCACTTAGGGCTGGGTGATATGACTTCAAATCAATATCATGATTATTTAAAATGTTTGCCTTGATTACAATTAATGAATGACTGTAGTTTTATTGCGACGCTCTGTGAGCTTGTGGATTGGCTATTTTTTTTTTTTTTGCATGCCACCATTTTACAGCCAAGTATAGGGCTTAAGTAAAAAAGAAAATGCTTCTCTATCAACCTACATGTGCAAGATTAAGTCGGTTATTGGTTCTAAATGTCAGTTTCGATATTATTTTCGGTTAATTGCCCAGCCCTATACCTGCACTGATGTAAGATGGTGTCTCTGTCATTCTGATTTAGTCTTTGGCTCACTCGTGACTCACTCGTTGGATGCCTAAATAAAAATAATGTATGGGAGCTACAGTGTTCGGACCTTTCACAGACTTATCCTTAACCACATCCCTATTCTGTGCATGTCATAATAGCCAAACGTTTGGCGACAATAGATGAACAATTGCATAAAATTGCAGATTTATAAGCTTAGACTGCATCATGTTGTGACCGGTTGTAAGCTTGTAGATTTTCGATGAAGAGACTTTGTGTAAGTGTTAAATATCTCTATATTCTGATGATTGCAGTTGAGCAGTGGTTCTCAAGGACACAGGATAAACAAGACGAATTTGAAGTGATGAAAAAGAAAAAAACTGAAAAGAAAGAAAAAGAAAAAAGCAGACGAAATTGGAACACTAAAATTGAAGCTAAATGATTGTGGGGTTCATCACCCCCACCCCCAAACAGCGGAGACCAAGCTGGTATTCCACAAAATGTTATAATATATATCAATTTTACAAAACCTATACAATTCTGCTCCTGCCCTCACATGACCAGCATCTCTGCCCTCCGGTATGTCCCTCCATCTCCCACCTCAGCAACCTTGAATCTATGACCTGGAAGCACTTGAAGAGGGACAGACAATAAATGCACGATGAAATGTGCATTTCACAAAACAATACATTCAAGCCCTTTTAGCAATATAGGACCACAGCCACCTGCAATGCCACTCAGTCCATTATCTCTGACTACACCCAGGCCAACTCCTGTTCCAAACTACAGAGACACAACCGTACCAGTACTACCAGAGCCAGAACAGGGACCTCACCAAAACGTCAGCTATGACGCCAGACCTGACCACAGGCATCGCAAGTGTCTTCCTTGGCCCACTGGGCTATTCCTAAAAGAGAAACACCACACCTGAGGGTCCAAATCAAACCAAACGCGAGCTAGTGACAAAGATCAAGCCAATTGTGC
>NC_137605.1:21329650-21349530 GCF_963280865.1 Gymnoscopelus braueri
GTGGCAGGACAAGCTGGTGAGGAACGCTGGCTCAGCGTTGACAGGAGGCCAGACTCACTGGGGAGCAGTGGGGACTATTTTGGACATGGAATAAGTCAGTGGTTGTCAACCTTTTCTCGATCAGGGCCAACTTGAAAATCTCAAAAGTGTTTGCGGCCCAACCCATCTGATCACTTAACACGGTACCTACGCCTGTTAAGCACAGGCGTAGAGGCGGCTCTGTGTAGGATTGTGCATTCAGTCTCATGCCAAAGTTCTTGTCTAGCTTTCGACAAGGTCACTCTGGCCAGCTGCACTCTCACACACAGTTGGCTGCCTGCTCCAAAACACCAAGAAAAACACTCAGTCAATCTAGATCAATTTATTCTCATATACTTTATTCACATAGGCAATGAATTTTATATTTGGCAATCGATCTATGAATTGACTAATCATTGCATCAGTTTTTCTCAAATGTATTTTCATGTATTTTCAAATACTGTCATACTGTACATAATTTGTATCTCTGCAGACCAGTATTTTGTATTTGTATTGACCCATATGTAATTTGTATCAAAATACTTTTTGCTGTATTTTCGCCCATCTCTGGTCGTATTGGACAGAAATCTTGCCCAAATGTGGAGTCACACGTCACAGACACGTAGACTGGCCATGTGAAATCTGTGACCCATGTGAATTAAGCCATGTCCTTATTGGACCCAGTCTTTTCTCCCATCCCCTCCCAAAGTTATAGCTCAGAAAATCGTCTAGCCATTCGACCTAATGGCTACCGGGGAATTGCTGTACCTCAGCATGTCTCCATTCTAATGCCACCTTGTCTTCACAAGTCCTATTCAGTGCCACTCAGTGCCCAGTAGGAATATTAGCCTTCCCATTAGTGGTGAAATCGACATGGCTGCTGAGCGCCGAGGTAGCAGGGGGAGGCATAGATGTGGTAAGCTATCCGCCCCACGGAGTCATGCATGCCTGAATAAAAAAGCTCTTTTCTCTTGCAGGGGTGTCATTGGCCGTGAAACGGTAACAACGATTGCCTTTCTGTTTCTCTGAGTAGCTAATAATGCAGGCGGGTGCATTGTGATGCGAAGGCCCGCCGTGGCGCTGCCTCTGAACAGCCAGTG
The DNA here is from genome assembly GCF_963280865.1 of Gymnoscopelus braueri. Taxonomy (NCBI): domain Eukaryota; kingdom Metazoa; phylum Chordata; class Actinopteri; order Myctophiformes; family Myctophidae; genus Gymnoscopelus; species Gymnoscopelus braueri. The sequence goes on from NC_137605.1 coordinate 21,330,769, forward strand.
ACAGCTGCACTGAGAAGCGTGAACGACAGAGGGGAGAGAGAAATAGAGAGAGAGAGAGTGGTTGTAAATAGGGGCTTTTATTGAATAGCCAGGGAAATTCAATGCAGCCTCCACTATTCTGATCAAGTCAGGGGGAGAGGGCAAAAGAGGGCGAGAGACGGACAGACAGACATACAGAGTGAGAGAGAAGGGGGGTCGGAGGCAGCTGCGTGGCAATTTCGGCTGATGGATCCGTTCAGTAGCCTAGAGGGGCTCTTTGAGCGTCAATCCAATCTACATCCCCAATCTAAAACCAAATCAAACGTCATGCCACTGTGAATGATCCTGCAGACCTCTCTCTCTCTCTCTCTCTCTCTCTCTCTCTCTCTCTCTCTCTCTCTAGGCTGTGTGGTTTGACAGAGTGCCAACTTTGGTTTTTATACATCATTAAGCCTCACAAGAGATTGACTGAGGAAACAGCTTATTCTCCATCATAAATCTTTGCAGTCGATCGTGTGCAAACTGTCACACACACACACACACACACACACACACACACACACACACACACACACACACACACACACACACACACACACACACACACACAGAAAATCTGTTATAGACGATTGATGTGACGTCACCCCTGTTTGTTTGTTTGTGTGTGAGTGTGACTTTTAAGCAGCCTATCTAAATCACTCATGCTACTGTGTGAGTGAGTTTGATAACAACCCTCTCATTTTCAGCCCGATTTGATTTGATAAATATTACATGATCAACACTGTCAGAGTGTCAAAAAAAGCAAAGCAGAAAACACTTTATTAATTACAAGCATTGGAATAAGGATTAGAACCTCTGCATGAATGAATCTCTCTCTCTCTCTCTCTCTCTCTCTCTCTCTCTCTCTCTCTCTCTCTCTCAGCTCTTTCACATGTGCCAGATATGGAAAGTACTTATTGCCTTGCTGCTGCTCTGATCTGTGTGTGTGTGTGTGTGTGTGTGTGTGTGTGTGTGTGTGTGTGTGTGTGTGTGTGTGTGTGTGTGTGTGTGTGTGTGTGTGTGTGTGTGTGTGTGTGTGTTTGTTTCTGTAAGAGGAGAGAGAGATGGAGGGATGAGGTAGTTAAAGGTTCTATGACATTCATTTTCACTTTTTTTTTTTAAATGTTTTTTTTGGGGGTTTTATGACCTCAATTACACCCAAAAAATCTGAACTTTGAACATTCAGTGGATTTTCTGTGGTCTGGGGTTTTCTGAATAATTAGGCTGAAAAGTAATATGAGGTTGGCCCTTGGGCAGTGAAGTCACAGGCCATTAATCCCGCCCACTCTCCTCCTCGCCCCTCCCCTCCCCTATCCTTTCCTTTGGGGGGGCGGAGCAGAGGCGATGATTGACAGGCAAAATCCCTCAACAGCGACACCCGCAGGCAAAGATTTCTTTTTTCATTGCAGTTGAAAAGGCTTTAGAAATGTGAGAGAAAAACACCTGCCATTTTTTGTTAAAACTTTTCATACACATTTGAAGGACCATGACAAAGACTTTTAATGTGTGGTAAAACTGAATGTCATGAAACCTTTAAAGTTTATTTATAAAGTGCCTGTCAGATGTACAAAGAAGAATCAACAATAAAAACAAAGTAACAGTAAAATAGGACGTTAAAAACAGAAGAACAGGACAAAAACAATAGACAGTAAAACAACACAGAAGGTGAAGAATATTACAATACAATCTGGTAACATCCTCTAATTATCCAAACCAAAGCTGCAGTGAGATGAGTCTGAGAGTCAGAGAGCTGTGTGTGTGTGTGTGTGTGTGTGTGTGTGTGTGTGTGTGTGTGTGTGTGTGTGTGTGTGTGTGTGTGTGTGTGTGTGTGTGTGTGTGTGTGTGTGTGTGTGTGTGTGTGTGTGTGTGTGTGTGTGTGTGTGCGCGCGCGTCAGTCCATTTGTGACTTATGATTTAAGACTGAAGTTGAAGTTGAAGTTGATGAGAGACAGAGACAGAGAGAGAGAGACGGAGATGGAGCGAGAGACAGAGACAGACAGACAGAGAGAGACAGACAGACAGACAGACAGACAGACAGACAGACAGACAGACAGACAGACAGACAGACAGACAGACAGACAGACAGACAGACAAGAGAGAGAGAGGGAGATTCAATCCTGTAACATAATTATTACTGCTCGCTCTATATTTCACTCATTCTGTTTGATCTCCTGTCCTGTGGAGATGGATTGGGACACACACACACACACACGCACGCACGCACGCACGCACGCACGCACGCACGCACGCACGCACGCACGCACGCACGCACGCACGCACACACACACACACACACACACACACACACACACACACACACACACACACAGAGGGGGTCATGGGGAGGAGAAGGAGGAATTTTGCTCTAATTACTGGATCTCTACAGGAGCTGTCTTGTATTGCTAGCCAGCACCACAGGACCAGTAGTGTAGAATGTGCATGTGCATGTGCATGTGCATGTGCATGTGCATGTGCATGTGCATGTGCATGTGCATGTGCATGTGCATGTGCATGTGCATGTGCGCATAATATCTGCATCTGCAATACTCTGTTAAAAGTAAAGGTTTTGTATTCCTGTAATTTTACTTGAGTAAAAGTGTCATCACTTATCAAAATATCAAAATATATGACCACCCCGTCACTATGACTCAGACATTACCATAGAGTTGGAGGAAAGGAAGGGAAGTCTGCACACTTTAGCTCCCAGTAGAACATTTATTAAGTTAAACAAGTTTAACTTAATACATTTTCTACTGGGAGCTAAAGTGTGCAGACTTCCCTTCCTTACCTCTAATGTACGTATTGTTGTTCAGCACCTGAAAAGTTTTTAGGGATGTGGGAGTGCGGTGCCCGCCGGCGAGTCATTCGGATAAGCGGTTGTTCAGAACCGCCGGTCCGACCGATATGTCCATATATACAGTATAGCCATATGGATATCCAGTTGTCCAGAACCGCCGATGCAACTGATATGCTTAAATGGTTAATGTATGTTTTGTATCAATAATCTAAATCTAAATTCCCGCCTGGATTACTGTAATGGTGTCTTGTTCGGGTTCCCCAACAAAGCCCTGGACAGACTAAAGTATGTGCAAAACTCAGCTGCAGAGTGCTCACCCGTACCAAACCCTGGCAGCACATCACCCCCACCCTCAAACACCTCCACTGGCTTCCGCTTAAATTCTTCAAACTTAAGCGGAACTAAATCACCTTCAAACTGCACCTCCTCACCTATAAAGCTCTCCATGCCCTAGCCCCACGGTACCTGTCAGACCCCCTCAAGGATTACTTCCCAGCGCGGAACCTGATGTCTTCTGACTTGGGGCTCCTGACCATCCCTCACAGCAATAAGCGGACGCTCGGCAATAGAGCTTTCAGTGTGGCAGCCCCTGCCCTCTAGAACTCTCTCCCCATGGAGATTCGCCAGACGCCCACATTGGACTCTTTCAAGTCCGCACTGAAGAGACACTTGTTTACTCAGGCTCTTGGCAAATAGTTTGTTTATTTTTTTATATTGTACAGCGTCCTTGAGTTTTTGAAAGGTGCTATATAAATTCAAGTTATTATTATTATTATTATTATTATTACCCTTATTATTAAATCTACAAAGTAACAAGTAACTAAAGCTGTCAAATAATTGGAGAGGAGTAAAAAGGACAATATTTGCCTCAGAGATGTAGTCGAGTAGAAGTATAAAGGGTTTGACATACTCAAGTGAACTAAAAGTACAGTACTTGAGTAAATGTACTTTATTTTCTACCTTCCACCTCTGTGTGTGTGTGTGTGTGTGTGTGTGTGTGTGTGTGTGTGTGTGTGTGTATGTGTATGTGTATGTGCATGTGTTCTGCTCTGCTCAGCTCAGCTCGTGCCAACCACAGGGGGCAAATCAATCCAATCTCTCAAAGCCTTGTGGGTCGTCCAGGTCTTATGAAGTATCCGGGTAGGGGTCCTTTGTTCACGGCTCTCACGGTGCACCTCTGCTCCCTACGCCCAGCACTAATCATGAACACATAGGAACCGTTAGCGTCTAGCATAACCCTTGGGCGAGGAACGCAACCGATCATCAGTGATCATCTATAGCAAGGCACAGTGAGTGTGTGTGTGTTATTTTTATTTACTTATTTAATCACAAATTCATTCTATTGAACCCACCGCTTGTAGAGCTGTGAACATATATCTGTGCTCATGCCCCGCCAGGGAGATGTTTTACTGTGGATGGCTGTTAATGAAGCTTGGGATGTGGAGTGCATTTGCTCTACAGCATAGGTCTAAAGGTCACTCTTGAAATAATGAAATGTGTTTGAGTTTAAATGAGTTTCAGTTAGACAAAGAGGAGGCCTGGCACCGCTGCTACATACTGATCCAACCAGTGTTTTCATAGAGAACGTTGGGTTAGACGGGTTACTGGCTGAGCAACGCAATCACAAATTGTTCCTGTCTTTTCTCATTTTGATAATTTGACGATGATCTCTCATTTTGTTTTAAATAAGTTGTACTCCTATTTTTGCATGTTTTGAAGCAATGATCTCTTCGGTGTTTGTTTTAGGGCTGCAAGTCTTGATTAGTATAATAATCGAGAAGCGTGATTCTTAAATATTCTTAAATATGATATATCAAGAAATCAAGCTAAAGCACCATTGTGCTACCATTGTACTTTGTCGCACAATGGTCTTGTGCAAAATTAGTGGCAATAGCAGAAGTTGTAGATCTACTACTTTCACTATTTAATACATTTTTTGTTTTTAAATAGTTTCTAACTTTTATCCCATAATGACATACCCAAAATAGGGATTGATTGATTGATTATTGATTATTTTATAAAATGATCAATTATTGATATTCTTAATCGATTTAACCAAATAGTTTGATTAACTGTTGCACTCCCAATTTGTTTTTGCTCAGAGTGGCATGTGTAAAAAGACAGGAGGCTAAGACAGTCAGTCAGTCAGCACCGTTGCGATTACACGGTCGACTCACTGACCGCTCATCCACCGCCGTGCCCCAGCCTGACCTGTGTTGTTGCACCAAATGAAATAGTCTTTTCTGTGAAGCACCTCCTCCGTGTTGGAGGCTGATGCAGGTCAGCCGTAGAATGTCACTGCTTTGATCTGGTTTTTGAACACCTTTTTTCAACATGGGAATTGAAGCCGTTGTATCCTCCAAGTCTGGTATAGGCAACCTCTCCAGTCTCTGTTCAACTCACCTGCTGCCCAGAATTATTGAGAGATAAACAGTCTGTCAACAACACCCCTGAACCGTGTGTTACGGACCCAATGACATGCTACAGTAAGTGAGTAAGTGAGTGACAAATAAACCCTCCATCTTGAATCCGTAGCCGTATAGCACTTAAAAGGGTTCTACTCTACGCTATGTGGTTACCTTACAGCAGTCGTTCACAACGTGTGGTCCGTGGACCCCCAGGGGTCCTTGAGGGGGTTCCAGGGGGTCCTCAGCTAAATTATTTAACGTAGCATAAAAATAAGCTTTAACCCCATATTTGACTATTTGAAAATGGCTGATCTATATACAAGCTCACAACGTGCCGCATTGCAACGTGTTGGAAACTTGTAGATTCTAACTATTTGGAATATTTTTGAAGCTTTTTAACAACACAAATCTTGTATCTGTCACAAAATATTTTCTGATGGGGTCTTGTATTGTATTTTTATTTGAACATACAGTGTATGGTGCTTCACAGAGAACCCACATGGTTCTTTTTTCATTGAACTGTGGTTCCTTATTTTATGGAGCTAAATAGCAACCTTATGCAACCTAACACGTTTCCACATTAGTGTATTTCTGAATTTACTTTCCATGAAACTTAAATGAAGAACCATATGTTTTTGTGTAGTAATAGTGTACGTTTTTGTAAAAGTGTAGCTTAAGTCGTAAGATGTGAAATAAACAGCCCACACTGTTTCAAAGGTGTAATACAACCTTTATTAATTATTCTCAGTCGATTCTTTAATGTTATCACTCACAGTTGGAATTATTTACACTATAGAGACAAACTGTTGTACAAACACAGCTCTTTTACATGTGTCAGATATGGAAAGTACTTATTGCCCTTGCTGCTGTTCTGGTGTGTGTGTGTGTGTGTGTGTGTGTGTGTGTGTGTGTGTGTGTGTGTGTGTGTGTGTGTGTGTGTGTGTGTGTGTGTGTGTGTGTGTGTGTGTGTGTGTGTGTGTGTGATGAGTTACCAATGGGGTGATGTCTTCGTGTCTCACCCTTCATCCCTCACATAGAAACACTGTCCCAGATGTAACGTTGACATGACTGTCAGAAGATACAGTGTGATCTCTTTATTTCTCTCTCTCTCTCTCTCTCTCTCTCTCTCTCTCTCTCTCTCTCTCTCTCTCTCTCCCTCTCTCTCTCTTTGTGCACACGCACAAACACTTCCAAGTCAAGTTTAATATGTTTTATGTCATGACATACCAATGGGGTTATCTCTCTCTCTCTCTCTCTCTCTCTCTCTCTCTCTCTCTGTCATATACACACACACACACACACACACACACACACACACACACACACACGCACACGCACACGCACACGCACACACGCACACACACACACACACACACACACACACACACACACACACCAAACACACACACACACACACACACACACACACACACACACACACACACACACACACACACACACACACACACACACACACATACATACCAACAATCAGCCCCATGCCAAGGTTAACATGGCTTGCCTTCGGTCCCCACAGCGTAGTTTCTGTGTGTTGAAAGGCTAGCTGGGGCCCTGATAACCTAACATGAAATGGAGATAAGGGAGAGGGGCATATCGCTCTCCACAAGCTCACTGTCTCTGAAACTAGGAGACACTTCAAACGCTCACTGCTATACATAAAAGGTGGAAAGAGGAAAAAGAGATGAGAGGAAGGCGGCTGGTCTTTGAATAGCAGGTGTGCCGTTGCCTTTTATTGCGGGGGACAGAACAAGGGAGCGAGCAGAGAGTAATCTAAAGCAAACAGATCAAAGGGGCCCTTTCCTCTCTGTCTGCCTCAACGCAGACAGGAGGCTAAACGGTGAAACGTATTTTCATTTGACAACAGACAATAGTTTGACACTGGGTGTGTGTGCATGTGTGTATCTACATACGTGTGTGTGTGTGTGTGTGTGTGTGTGTGTGTGTGTGTGTGTGTGTGTGTGTGTGTGTTCGTGTGTGTGTGTGTGTGTGTGTGTGTGTGTGTGTGTGTGTGTGTGTGTGTGTGTGTGTGTGTGTGTGTGTGTGTGTGAGTGTGTGTGTGTGTGTGTGTGTGTGTGTGTGTGTGTGTGTGTGTGTGTGTGTGTGTGTGTGTGTGTGTGTGTGAGTGTGTGTGTGTCGGGGTGTCTGCAGAAATGTCAGTCTACCGAATGCGTGTGTTTCTGTTTGTCTGTGTGCATGTGTGTGTGTGTGTGTGTGTGTGTGTGTGTGTGTGTGTGTGTGTGTGTGTGTGTGTGTGTGTGTGTGTGTGTGTGTGTGTGTGTGTGTTTGTATGCTTATGCACCTGTGTGAGTGTGATATTGTGTGCGCGCGCACACACACACACACACACACACACACACACACACACACACACACACACACACACACACACACACACACACACACACACACACACACACACAGAATGAGCAGGTGTTATCTATTACACATTTTCATCTAACACTTTTTGTTCCAAACGATAAATGCCTGTGTTGAACAGACACACGTACGCACGCACGCACGCACGCACGCACACTCACAGACACACACACAAAAGTCATCATGCCTTCTGCTGAAACCTCAGAGGCCAGATCCGCTCTAGGAGGGGCTGCAGGGAGAGGTGTGAGGCTGGGTGGGAGAAGGAGGGCGTGGTGGAGGGGTGAGGGAGGAGAGGGAGGGCCGAGGACGGGGGAGGGAGCAGGAGCGAGGGGAACAGCGCCGACAGCGAGAAGGGAGAGAGGTGTGGCGGGGGGTGGTGGGGGTGGTGGTGGTGGTGGTAGTGGTGGTGGTGGGGGAGGGGAGAGGAGAGGAGGACGCGGTGGTGAAGAGGGGGAGGGGGGAAGAGGGCAGGGGAGGAGGAAGAGGAGGAGGAGGGAGGCAGGGAGAGGGTGGCAGCGTGCTGCAGGATGAGGTGGTGGAACGCCGGGAAGGGCGAGGGCGAGGAGGAGGACGGATGAGGAAGAGAAAGAGGAGGAGGAAGGGTCGGGGTCGGGACCCCCAGGGCGAAGGGCCGAGTGTAGGCAGGGTCGGCCCGGGTGACCAGATGCTGCAGGGGAGCGTGCACCTGTGGACGCACGTGCATGTGTGCGTGCACGTGGCCGCCGGGGTGTGCCGCCGGCAGAGTGCCGGCCGGCGGCACGGCGCGGCGCGCGTACGGCTCCGCCGGAAGCGCGCCGCCGTCCGCGTGCGTGGAAGGTGCGTACGAGCCTTCGCTCTCTCCACTCCCTTCCAGCACCTTCTGCACATGCTCCCTCGCCTGCTCCCGCAGGAGGCGGTACTTGTCCAGCTCCTCTGCGCTGAAGCTGATCGGCTGAGCCGCCTGTCCGTCGAACGCATCCGCGCGCTTGTCCCCGCTCCCGCGCTGTAATTGACAGCAGGAATGAGGCGGGCCTCCAGCGTTTGGAGGGGGCTGAGAGTCGTTGATCACTCCCAGCCCTCGTCGACTGCTCTCCATCACGCCTTTGGTCCTGTTTGCCTTCTTCTGGAAGGCAGGGAGCTTCCCTATCAGTGGAAGGACCAGTGTTCTCGCTGGTCTCTGTGGGAGAGCTTTACTGGGAGAGAGGAGGCTTGGAGGGGTGGTGGGCGAGCGGCTGGAGGGGTAGGGGTCAGAGGGAAGGGGATCACAGGGCTGGGGGTTAGAGGACCTGGGCTCAGAGGGCAGGGGGTCTGCTTTGTGCACGGTGCTGAGGCCTGGGGGAGGACAGCGGGACGGAGAGCAGTGAGATAGCGAGCTGACGCAGGTGGACGAGGTAGATGAGGTAGATGAGGGGCTACTCTGCTTCTTCTCTAGGTCCAGAGAGGGTTCGACCTCTCTGCGGGGACAGAGCCCTCCGAAGAGAGGCCTGACGGAGCCCGCGGCGACGAGCCCGTCCAGGGTGAGCCTCGGGCGCGTGCTGGCTCTGCCCCACTCCCCCCCACTGAGCTCCGAGACGCTGGTCCTGCTGCTGGGGCTGCAAGACCCAGGACTGGGACACCCGCTGGTCCGGGGGTCGTGGACACTGTGCGGGCTGTGCGTGCGCGCGTGCCTGCCCGTCCACCACTCGGGGCTGGAGGGGTGTCTGTCCACCCTGCCCGTCCACCTCCACATACACCCGGGGCTGTCTGTTCCTTCTCCGTGGCCCCACGTGGACCTGTGTGTCCCCCTGTCCTCCCAGCTGTCACTGCTGCCCCATGTCCAGCGGTCCAGGCTGCACTCGTCCCAGTCTGCGTCCTCCATGCTGGCATATTTGACTTTGCGGCTCCAGCAGCCTCCCGCAGCACCGGGGCTGAGTGCGCCCGCGCCGTCCCAGTCCGCAGCCCTGTTCCTGGGCCTCCGGTCGCCCCTGGGCCTCCAGTCCCTGAGCCACTCCCACTGCTCTGTCTCTCCTCCTCCTCCATACCCTCTGTCGTTTCTCCTCCTCCGTCTCTGCACCTCCTCTTCCCGGCCCTCGCAGAGGTCCTCTGAACGCCTCTTCCTCTTACCGCGAGTGTGTCTCCGCAGTGCATCCCCGGAGGCCGCTTGTCTGTCTCTCTGCGTGTTGTCAGGGCAACGGCAGTCGATGGGAGTAAAACTCCTGGGGTTGCCATGGTGACCCCGTTCCCAGGATGTCTCGGAGTTGGGTGGCGGCAGCGAGGGGGAGGAGAAGAGAGAGGAGGAGGAGAGAGAGAGACACGGACCATCTCTCTCTCCCTTCTCTGGCCCGTCTGCTGTCTGCTCCGCTCTCCACTGCCCAACCTCCCTCTTTCTCCTCTTGCCCTTTCTCCTCCTCCTCCTCATGGCCATCCTCTGCCCTCCTCTCCTCTTCCTCCTCCTCTTCCTTTTCTCCACCCTCTCCCCATTATCCTCTCCCCCGCTCCCCCTCCTCCCCTCCATGTCAGCATAGGAGGATGTGGAGGAGGTCGTGAGGGCGGAGGTGATGGAGGAGACAGCGGAGATGACGCTCCTCACCCTGCACCTTCCTCCCGGACGCACTTGCCCTCTTTCTCCCTTCTCCCTCCTTTCTCCTCTGTCCATCCTCTCTTTTCTCTCCCTCCTCTCCCCTCCCACCCTCCTCTCTCCTCTCTCCCTCCTTTTTCTCCCGCGTCTCTTTATCTCTGCGTGTTTTTTGTCCTTTTCGCCTGTCACTTCTGAAACGCCCACACGCTGCTGCTGATGTACGCACGTGCACTTGCCGGTGCACATGCACGCGCGGCCCGCCTCTCTCCCCCGCTCACACCTGTCTACATTGCTGCTGCTGCCGCTACAAGCGCCGCAGACTGCAGTCTGTAATTGACTACTCCTCCAGTCCCTGACAGCTCCCGTCTCCCCGCTCTCCTCCGCACCTCCTAATCCGTCTAGCTGGTCGTTCTGGGAGTTGGCCTTCCTGTTCAACTCGTTCAACTCGTGGGGGTCGAACCTGTGGCCGGCGCGCCGTGAGCCTCGTTGTCCTTGCAGCGGCCCCCCTGTAGACCCCGATGACGGATGGGCTCTGCTCTGCAGAAGCAGGTGGGACACCTCCTCTTCCTCTGACTCCATGCAGGAGTCTGTCTTCTGGTTTAACGCTCCCAGCTCCAGCTCCTCCGTCTGATGCTCTCCTCCGCCCAGACAGGACGCCATGGGAGCTGCTGGTGTGTGGGTGTGGGACTCCTCTGACAGTGGAGGGTGTTGGAGGTCTGATGGGAGCTGGCTGTACTGGGGAGGCTTGATTGGACTGCTGTATCTGGGTAGAGTGGTTAGACCGGTGTGAGTGGTTGGACTGCTGTGACTGGGTAGAGTGGTTAGACTGGTGTGAGTGGTTTGACTGGTGTGACTGGCGAGAGTGGTTGGACTGCTGTGACTGGGTAGAGTGGTTAGACTGGTGTGAGTGGTTGGACTGGTGTGACTGGGTAGAGTGGTTAGACTGCTGTGACTGGGTAGAGTGGTTAGACTGGTGTGAGTGGTTGGACTGGTGTGACTGGCGAGAGTGGTTGGACTGCTGTGACTGGGTAGAGTGGTTAGACTGGTGTGAGTGGTTGGACTGGTGTGACTGGGTAGAGTGGTTAGACTGCTGTGACTGGGTAGAGTGGTTAGACTGGTGTGAGTGGTTGGACTGGTGTGACTGGCGAGAGTGGTTAGACTGGTGTGAGTGGTTGGACTGGTGTGACTGGCTGGACTGGTTAGACCGGTGTGAGTGGTTGGACTGGTGTGACTGGTGAGATTAGTGTGACTTGGGTGACTGATTACAGTGGTGTGACTTTGGCGACTGGTTACAGTGGTGTGACCGGTTGGATCGGTTAGACTGGTTAGAGTGGTGTGACTGGTGCAACTGGGAGGGTGCTGGGACAGGCAGAGGGGGTTGGCGCTGTAGGAGACGTGGGGTTCAGACTCGGTGAACCTCAGTAGGCGAAGCGGCCATTTCAGGCTGCCCGTGCCGTCTTTAGCCAGCACGCTCACGTACCTCCCCTCCTCTCTCTCTCCCTCGCTGTCCTGCTCTCTCTCTGTCTGTGCGTGCGGTGCGTGTGTGTGGCAGAGCGTGTGTGTCCTCTGTCTTGTCCTTTGGTTCCCTGAAACAGCAGAGGAAGCAGATAGTTCCTGCTCGGTCGGCAGAGCAGGAGGTAAGACGGCCTCCTCTTCCTCGCTCCTCTCCCTCTCTCTCGGCGCTGCGCTGCTGTCGACTTCCTCGCCAGGCGGAGGCTGGCGCTGTGGACTGATGCCACGCTTGCCGTCCCTCCCCTCTCCCCTCCCCTCCTCCTCTTCCTCCTCGATGTCCTCCATTATTCCCTTCCTTCTCTCTCTCATCCGCGCTCTCCTCTCCCTCTCCTCCTCCTCTTCTTGCGGGTCGGAGAAGACGGAGGCGGAAGGCTCCAGCCTGGGCCCCCTGCGGGAGAAGCAGAAGGAGACGCCCAGCCGTCCTCCTCCGTCTCTCCCCCGCCCGGGGAACACTGCCTGGGGACAGGGGCCCAGGCGAGCCTGGGGGTCCGCGTTGGGCAGAGGCCCGTCGCCGGAGGCCAGACGCGGAGCCGGGGAGCCGCTGCCGTCCAGAGAGGAGGGATGCTGGAGGGACCCCCCGGGGTCGGTGCGAAGCTCAGAATGGGAGGTGAACGTGTGCGGAGGCGGGTAGCGAGCATCTGCATGTGAGGGGATCAGTGGGAGCATCCTGGCCTGGCCAGGAGGGGTTCTCTGGGAGCGGGGGCAGGGTAGGGGCCTGTCCCCAGGGCTCTGGTCCCTCTGCTCGCTGCCTCTGGCCTGGAGGGGCTGCAGGCCCTCGGCTTGGACAGGCCTGGCTGGCCCCGGGCCCCTCAGCCCACAACTTCTGCCTGGAGCCCTGCAGCATGGTGAGACAACAGGGACAACACACAGGACAATTCAGTTGAGATACATTTAGATGACTTAAAGGACCATACCTGGTCTGGCATGTTTAGCCGGTGAAAACAGTCAAACTACAAGCTCAGTTATGAGTTTGTAGATCGATATTTCGGCAAAGAGATCTGGTGTAGAGGGAAATACTAGTGGACCTAGCATAGAGCCCTGGAGGACCCCAGTCAACTATTGTTTAAGTGGTTAACTATGACTCACTGTATACTTGACATAACTTATCATTGCATTTTAATGCATTTTAATGCACACATTGATTTCAAAAGCCAAGCCCAAAATGGTCTCTGGAGAAAAGATGATTTAAGAACAAAATTCAAATGCCTTTGACTTATTAAATACACAATGACATTCACCCAAGATTGATTCAATTATTAAGTAAGCTCGATGTTTTAATGACTTGGCCAAAACAAATGATGAAAACTGATCTATGTTTATGTATGACATAATGGCTGTGAAACTATTCAGTTTCATTCCACTCAGCTCAGTCTAACACAGTTGTATACAACTCCATCTTACTCATCTTCATTTATCTGGCAAAGGGCAATATGACGCGTGTGAGATATTGTGAACAAGGTACTTCAATAACTTCCTACTTCATCGTTTCCACTCATTACCTTTGATATTGACTAAATCGTGACCATTTCAAAAAAAAAATCCCGGCAATAAAAATATAAGACCAAACAGGTGATGGAGGGTGCCAAAAGCTATGAAAACCACTGCATGAAATTGGGTGTTTCGTAGCGCGGCAATTCACATCGCATAATCCCCCTGATTATAGGAGTGTACGCTTCGTCGCACATAATTGCAATGAAGTCAATGATGAGGTACTCTGATGTTTTTATGCCAATTGTTTGGATTGCTTTAGCTGTGAGAAGCTGCAGGCACATTTCAGCTATGAAGCCGTGATGGGAAGCTGCCATGTTGTTGTTTTGCTTCCTTCTGTCGTTCTTATTTACAACTTAACCCACTTACAACCTGGTGTTCATATTTTGGGCGTGTCATTAAAGCCGAAGTTGTTCAAACATTATCAAACGTTTTCAGAAATAGCTAATCACCGTTTTTGTTGTATGACGGAGTGTGGCTCAGTAAAGGGTCCGCTTCGGAATCTGAAGGTTCCCGCCCTGTTTCAATCCCCGGCTCCCCCTGGGTTATAGTGACAAAGTGTCCTTGAGTAAGACACTGAACCCCTAACTGCTCCTGATGAGCAGGTTGGTGCCTTGCATGTTTTCGTCCACCATTGGTGAGAGAATGGGTGAATGTAAGGCACAAAAGCTCTTTGGTTAAAGGCGCTATATAAATGCACCTTTTTTTATTCCCTATTCTGTGTGTGTGTGTGTGTGTGTGTGTGTGTGTGTGTGTGTGTGTGTGTGTGTGTGTGTGTGTGTGTGTGTGTGTGTGTGTGTGTGTATGTGTGTGTGTGTGTGTGTGTGTGTGTGTGTGTGTGTGTGTGTGTGTGTGTGTGTGTGTGTGTGTGTGTGTGTAATGTCTTCCTGCATCCACACAATGCTCTCTAGTGACTGGCAGTGTGTTCGTGTTATATTTACTTCACCTGTGGCCAGCTGAGTGCCCTCACATCTGTGGACGCATCCATCAAGCTGAGGAATAGTGACTGGATGTGACACACTCTAACCCCAACTGAACCACACACGCGCGCACACACAGGTATGCACAGTGCCACAGACTTACACGCAGTACACAGCAAGGACATACTCAGTCGTAGATGTGTGTGCGCGTCTCTCTCTCCCTCTCTCTCTCTCTCTCTGTCTCTCTCTCTCTCTTACCTCTGTGTGTCTTGCTGTAGTTGTGCCAGCTGATGGAGGCGTCTCACAGCTCTCTCCTGCTTCCTCTCATCCTTCCAGGACTTCGACGCCACGTTCCTCACAAACTCCCTATGCTGGAGCTCCTTCAGCCTCTGGAGGGACGAGAGAGAGAGAGAGAGAGAGAGAGAGAGAGAGAGAGAGAGAGAGAGAGGGGGGGGGTAGGGAGAGAGAGTGGGCGGAAGTTATGAGGGAAGAAGAGAAAGGGAGTGACAGGGAAACAGGAAGATAAACAGGAAGGAGGAGAGGAGAGGGGTAACAGGAGAAGAGAAAGTGAGGGAGAGAGAAAGATGAGTTTGAGATTAATTGTACATGTATGTGTGTGCATGTGTGCAAACGTTTGCGCTTGTTTGTTTGTGTGTGTGTGTGTGTGTGTGTGTGTGTGTGTGTGTGTGTGTGTGTGTGTGTGTGTGTGTGTGTGTGTGTGTGTGTGTGTGTGTGTGTGTGTGTGTGTGTGTGTGTGTGTGTGTGTGTATATATATATATGTGTGTGTGTGTGTGTTTGCTGCAGGCAGCTGTGTCACACATCCTGACAGCATGACAGATGTTATTCTCCTGCTCAAATCCCAGTGGCCAATCAGATTCCACTCAGATTGGCAGGGAGATATATTACACCCCTAGCAAATAAACACACCTCCCTACCCCCCCCCCCCACACACACACACCTCCCAGCAACTGAACACACATCCCAGCAACTAAACACTCCCAGCAACTAATCACCCCCAGCAACTAAACCCCCCCAGCAACTAAACACACCTCCCAGCAACTAAACACTCTACCAGCAACTAAACACCCTCCAAACAACTGAACACATTTCCCTCCTCCCAGCAACTAAACACCCTCCCATCAACTAAACACACTCCCAGGAACTAAACACCCTCCCAGCAACTGAACACTCTTCCGGCAACTAAACACCCTCCCAGCAACTAAACACCCTCCAAGCAACTAAACACCCTCCCAACAACTGAACACACCTCCCAGCAACTAAACACTCTACCAGCAACTAAACACCCTCCAAACAACTGAACACATCTCCCAGCAACTAAACACACCTCCCAGCAACTAAACACCCTCCCAGCAACTGAGCGCCCTCCCAGAAAACTAAACACCCTCCAAACAACTAAACACACCTCCCAGCAACTAAACACTCTCCCAGCAACTAAACACCCTCCCAGCAACTAAACACACCTCCCAGCAACTGAAAGCCCTCCCAGCAACTGAACACCCTCCCAGCAACTGAACACCCTCCCAGCAACTGAACACACCCTCCCAGCAACTGAACACACCCTCCAGCAACTAAACACACCTTCCAGCAACTGAACACACCTCCCAGGAACTAAGCACCCTCCCAGTAACTGAACACACCTCCTGCACAAATTCTCACAGATGTGAGAGAAGGGCCCCGACAGTAAATCCAACCAAGATATAAGGATGATATTCCCAAAAATACAGAACCAACAGTTCTGTCAACGGCGAACCGGTTCCTTCCCGACTCCCAACCCGTCTGTCATTTTGAACACTGTTTGTGTAGCCCGTAATTTGCGAACTTGAGCCGACTTATTATTTAGAGTAAAACCTTTGCAGCACTTTTGTAACTTAAGTGATTATCTTGATTTTAAATAGGCTACACACCTGTTATTGTTGTTGCCATCTATACTTCTCAACAGGGGGGGGGGGGGGGCTGTTTTATTTATATTGTTTGGTTTTGTTAGGGACATCAGTACAGTATTTGTCTTTTGTTTCCCTTTTGCTTAGGTAATATATTATATTTGTTTTCTAGTTTGGTTTTGTTGCTGTCAGTCCTCCACCCTGGAGAATTCGTAATCCCTTTTCTAATAAAAGAACAATATCGAAAAGGTAATCTGTTTGGACAGCGGTTCTTGGGAACTAGGAAGTTGGTTTCAACACCATATGTTGTGTTCCAGTTCCTTCCTCTAGGAAGCATAACAAACATTAAAGTTCTGTATTCTATAAGCTCTATATTCTGATTGTAGGCTTATCATTGCTATAGAGAGTTTGTTCAGTAACAGGGGTCTCCCTGTCTCTCCAGCTCTTTAGTAAACAGAAAGTGTATTTTAAGGACGGTAAACCAATTTGAATCAATTCAGGAGATATATAGAACTAATACAGGGCACAGGATAAACAAGTGGAATTGGTAGTAATAATGACACAAAGAAATGAGCAGACATAATTGGAACTGTCTGGAACAATATAAATTTTAATCTGATAAAGGGGTACTCTCACATGATTGGCTGAAAATGTTTTATTAAAGAGCTGGAGAGACGGCAAGACACCTGTTACTGAACACACTCTCTATAGCAATGATTACTATCAGAAAAGTGCTTTAACCTTTTAACAAAAAAAACTTAAGTTTTAACCAAAAATATCCCTACCCTGCCTTTAAATATATCAAAAATATATATACACCATGGAAAAATTTGTGGAGTTACTGCCTTTGGCTACTGGCAGCGTGCACAAGAATGTTGGCACTGATAGAGTGGTTTGCAAGATTAGCTGTTTGTCTGGGACAAACAGACAAACAGACAAACACACACACGCACGCACACACGCACGCACGCACGCACGCACGCACGCACGCACGCACGCACGCACGCACGCACGCACGCACGCACCCACGCACACACACACACACACACACACACACACACACACACACACACACACACACACACACACACAGAGAGTAGCATCACTATTCAGGGTTCGCCTCATCTGCACACAAGCACATACAGTACATGCATGCATGTGTGCGTGTGTATTACATAATAGTGCATGGCCTACATCTTACATGTCTACCATCCACTCACACAATGAAGCCGACAGGCTTGTCGGCTTCATTGTGTGAGTGGATGGTAGACATGTAAGATGTGTGAGTCAGGAGATGTGATGACATTCCAACCATCCGGAATAATGGGAAATGAGTACTCTAGTCTATAGGACCTCTCAGGGTTACATTCCAATACTCATACGTTCAGGGACCTAAGTACAGTGGTTCTGAAACCTTTTAATTTCAAGGACCCCCATAACTCTGAGAATGCACACATTTGTACACATACGGTCAATACACACAACGAGCAACGCAAATAAACTCTACGGAAATGCGTTGCGATTACGTGATCAAACACTTATTTTGCTGATGCCTCATTCATACAGGTTGATGATTATATTGGCGCTGAAAACTCAACCTAGTTTCGAAAAAATAATTACGTCGCTTCATCAGCTCGTTATACTCACGCTCAGTGTGCGTGTACTCATAACACAAACAGCCGTTTAAATTAATACGAATTAATCGCGCGGAATTAACGCTCCCGGTTTGTACGGACCTTAAATTTCAAGAACCACCATAACTGTGTGTACAGTGCACAAATGCGGGTCCATTTGGTTCCATTTGTACACTTTCAGAGTTACAGCCATGTAAGGGTCCATTTGGCACCCCCACTTTAAGAACCACTGCCTAGACAAGACATGATGTAAAGGCTTTGAGTATTTATCCTATTAGCCATGTGATGTCTGGTCCTCTCAGTCTGCTTTAGTGAAGTCTCATAGAAGTGTTTCTGAATCGCCTTCAGGGGAGTTGAGATGAGAAAATGATAAGTACTGCCTTTGAACATGTCAGACTCACCTACTGTACATGCACACACGCACATGCACACGCAAGCACACACGCACATGCACGCACGCACGCACGCACACACACACACACACACACATGCACGCACGCACAAAATGATTGTCAGTGAATCCCTTACTGAATGCCTTTGTGGTGTGCGTGTGTGTGCGTGTGTGCATGTGTTTGTTCATGTGAACCATCTGGTTGTAACAGCAGGAATGTCATTTAGAGAAATTGTGATTCATGTACCTTTCTTTTTCTGATACACTTGAATTTATTCAATCTAAATAATGCTTGCTTGGCAGGTGTTTGTTTGTGTGTGTGTCTGTGTGTGTGTGTGTGTGTGTGTGTGTGTGTGTGTGTGTGTGTGTGTGTGTGTGTGTGCGTGTGTGTGTGTGCGTGTGCGTGTGCGTGTGTGTGTGTGTGCGCGAGAGGGTGTGTGTGTGTGTGTGTGTGTGTGTGTGTGTGTGTGTGTGTGTGTGTGTGTGCGCGCTCTATCCATCTATCTGTGTCCGATGGCAGGCTGGTGTGTTGACCATGTGTTGATGTTGTGTTGGCTGTGTTGGCTGTGTTGGCTGTGTTGGCTGTGTTGGCGTTAATGACGTTGTGTTGATGTGTTGACGATATACATCAGGGGTCTGTACTTGGCCCCCTCCTTTTTTCCTTCTACACCAGGTCCCATGGCTCTGTCGTCATCTCTGCTCACAGGCTCTCCTGTCACTGCTATGCTGATTACACTTTTTTCACTTGTTTTTCTCTGC
>NC_137605.1:21349730-21359730 GCF_963280865.1 Gymnoscopelus braueri
CTAACAATGCTCCTTGTTGTGACTAATTCTTTGATTGTACAGTATTACCCTGAAGAAGGCAGCTTTGCTGTACAAAACATTGTGTTTTTTATCCTCTATTGTCCTCAATAAACCTTTCGGCACTTAAGCTATGAGTGTGCGGCTACTTTGTTATGTTCCGAGTATTTTACCGTTGGCCGGCACCTCAAAAGGACTGGTGTGTGTTGCACCCCTGTGAACTCTAGAATCACTGTAAACCACGGCCTCTTGGGGCTTATTGCTTTAGCCTACTGAATTCAGTTGAGATGAAGGGATTCACTGAACTCAAACTCAACTCAAATTATTTTGTAGAGCCCTTAACCACTGTTGCAGTCTCAAAGGGTTTTCCTACATTATAAATTAAATTATGGTTTGTCTCCATGTTGTTGTTGTGTAAAATAACACACAGCTTTGTTAAATGTTGTTGGTGTTTCTTTCGCATTGAACGTCAGACTTGAATTGTTTATCTGCTTTGGAAATGTTCCATTCATGCTGTCATGTCCCTGAGGTCCTCAAATGCTGCCCTCCTGCTAGTTCCTAAATCCAGACTAAAATGCAATGCATTTCGAGCCTTTAGATCTTCTGTTTTTTTCAGAATGTTGCCCCCAGAATGAGGGTTCATGTGGTTAGGATGACTAAGTCTATTTCTTAATTCAAGTTTCTTTTAAAACAAACTTTTACTGTCTAGCCTTCCTGTGATCCTTCTACCTTACTTTTCCCACACCATTTGCTTTATTGCTATGTTTATTACTGTGTTTTAGGTTTTATTTAGCTATTTTCTCTTTTAATGATGGTGCTGTTGTTCTTACTGTTTTTACGATTAACACTTTCATGATCCCTGTTGTTCCTGTAAAGCACACTTTAAACCTTGTTTTGGAAAGTTGTTGTACAGATAACGTTTATTATTATTATTATTATTATTATTATGATTATTATTAGTATTATTATTATTATATGTCGTGGTTACTGTTGTATGTAGGTCTGTTGACTGAATTTAATACAGTGTGGTAGGTTCCTGCACTACAATTGATCCCTTTTCAACATTATTTTGTTTACGTTTTATATGGGTGTTTATATCTAGAGGCAAAATCTAAGCTGGTAGACAATAATGACATGCCTAAAATACAAATGCCAAGTTGAAAGCGGTTAAAAAGGTGGTGCCATGGTTTTGCACTTTTTCTGTTTTTCATGTGTCTATGAGGTTGATAGAACTTCATTAAGCCCCCTGGTGGTGTTTTTATGATGTTTTATGTCTTCTCTTATTATTTTGAGTTTCTTCCTGGAGGCTGAAACCTTGAGGGTCAAACGTGCGAAAAACAGCGCTTTAATGACACAGTAAAAATATACCCTCATTATCATAACACAACAGGTGTGGGCATGAGGAGGAGGAGGGACTAGGACAAGTGGGTGGTGCTAAGGTGGTGGAGGAGGTGCTAAGGTGAGAACCAGGTATACTTAATGAACTAGAGGCGTGTCCACATAAAAACATAATTTTAACACTTTCTGTACACTTTTTTGAAAAAAACCTGCCTAACATAACCATAATACCTGATGATTATGTTTTAGGGGGGGGGGGGAATCACTGAAAATCACGGCACCCCGTCTTTAAATTAGTACAGTAATCTCCCATGAATTGAATTTGAATTTAAATAATTTATTATAATGATTGCCCCCCTCTCCTTTCAAATTAGCCCACTGGCAGCCTTAGTTTTAAAAATCTGTAGACTAATACAAAACGACCGAGCATTGTCATCGACACTGTCACAGAGGGGCTGTTGAAGTGTTACTCAACACACTTGTTGAGCGACGAGCGAGAGAGACGCTTCATCGCGAAATTTAGTTTCGTAGCTTTAGTAGTTCGTCACGCAGCAAGAAGCGCCCATTGTCGCTTTGTAGCTTCATGTTGCTGGGTTCTAATGAAAAGGACTTGTGGTTTGTCGCTTTGTTACTGCTAAGATGAAGTCTGAGAGAACTGTATGAGAGGCAATTTTCAAGGTCAGTTTGAAGGTTTTTTATTTTTTGTCACATGCACTTATTGTACAATAGCGCTGTGGCAATATTGCAGGCTGTGAAATTCTTGCTCTCAGAGCCTCCTCAACATTGTGAGAACAATAAAAGTACAATGAGAAGATAAAAATAAACTCATAATAAAAGCTGGATTGCAAAATAAAAAACTAAACAACAAACGGTGCAAATATCATTACAGTATGTGACTACAAAATAGAATAGAAGGAAGTAAAAGGAAATTGCATCTAACCATATAGATTGTGAGACCATAGTGTCCATGTTCTTATTTTGAGTTTCCAGCAACAGTGATATTCACATTTGTTTATGGTTTTCTTTTATTGTTTATTAAGGATCCCCATTAGTCTACTCTACACAGTAGTTGAGACTATTCTTCCTGGGTTCCAGGCAAAACGACATCACACAATACAAATCATAAAATGGTTACAGCATGGTCAATGTTAAAGAACCAAATTCACATTAAAGTAGAATAAAAAATACAAAAACGGGTTTGTCTGCTTGAAAATAACAATAATAATAACCTAATCTAATCTAATCTAATATTTGTGTGGTGCCTTTTCAAATGAGTTTACAAGTTTGACATATTGTCACGCCACACCGATCAATCACTAGATTCACTACTCTGAACAATGTCAGCATCCTGCTTTCATCGTATCTTGTCTTTCTCTCTTGTTGTATTTCAGTGTGTTCCCAGCCAGGAGGCCTTAACCACATGAGCCCTAGCGTCCTTATTCTGGAGCAATCACGCTGAAAAGATTGCAGATCTACAAGCTCACAATGCATTGCAGTACGACACATTGTCGAGCTGTAGATCAGCAATTTCCCGGAATGATATTTGGTGTAGAGGAAAAAAGGAGAGGGCGTAGTACAGACCCCCCCCGGGGTAGGTTGAAGTTATTGAGCCTGATTCCTACTTTGTTGTACGACAGTGTTGTGAATCAAAAGTAGCGTGTGTGTGTGTGTGTGTGTGTGTGTGTGTGTGTGTGTGTGTGTGTGTGTGTGTGTGTGTGTGTGTGTGTGTGTGTGTGTGTGTGTGTGTGTGTGTGTGTGTGTGTGTGTGTGTGTGTGTGTGTGTGTCACCCAGAGCAGTGTATTTCATGTGTTAGCCTCAGGCTAACAAATCATTAACACTGGAGTTGCAGTTGATCTCATTGACTTCCAACAACATCTTATTTCATGTTTATTTCATGCTCTTCAGTGTGGGAGGAAGCCAGGCTCTGTGCACAGACGAGTGTTTGAGTGTGTGTGTGTGTGTGTGTGTGTGTGTGTGTGTGCGTGCGTGCGTGCGTGCGTGCGTGCGTGCGTGCGTGCGTGCGTGCGTGCGTGCGTGCGTGCGTGCGTGCGCGCGCGTGCGTGCGTGCGTGCGTGTGAGTGTGTGCATCATTCTCCAGTGTTTCCCCTTATACATTCAGCAGCGGTGCCGCACCGCTGAATTGTTATGTAAATGATTTTGGTTTACTTAACAATGGAAGACGGCTCCATCTCATGTCTTCATAAACAAAAGCGATATTATTGTGTGCGTAGGCCTCAGTATTGGCCATACACAATGTGTTTTGCCTGGAGGCCTGATGCAGAGATGTCAAGTGCCCTCCCACCTCATTAACCTTGCAGCTGCAAACAATTTGACAGGCAGCAAGCATGAGATGTGTTCATTTCATGAGCTTTTGTTAGCTTCGTTTGTACTGAGTCAGCTTAATTGTTTCCCCTAATTTCCAATCAATGTGATAAGTAAACTAGCTCCTGGCTGTAGCTGCAGAATTATTTCTCCCTTGTCTGCTACTGCTGAAGCATGCATGTTACTGCATTAGCTGTTTCTCACCTATAATGTTTTCACGTTTTACATATTGTGTGTGTGTGTGTGTGTGTGTGTGTGTGCGCGTGTGCGCGTGTGCGTGCAAATGCATTGTTGTCTTTACTCTGAAAGTGAGGTTGCAGGTTTTAACAAACTTAACCTCTCCATCTGGTTTCCAGGCAACCATGCTCCTCACTGTATACATCATGGTCATGAACAAATAGCTGAAACCATGTCCCACATCTTAAATGGGTGCCATGTATACAGGGGACTCTACATAAGTAGGCATGACAGAATAGTGGATTTGATATCAAAATATATCACTTCTATTTTCAGGTCCTCCATCATGCTGTATAAGCATTCTACTGTGAAGCCGAGCATGTTTAACCTGTGTAACGATGATTCTATGTTCTCTAACATTTCAGCTAACACCCCTGATGTCATCGTTGTTAATGAAAACCATAGGGAGGTGTTCGTTCTCGAGGTCGGCTGTACTTTTGATTACAGCTTAGAGGAAGCCTTCCTAACCAAAGTGCTAAAATATCATCAGCTAGAGCAGACCATCTCTAAGCTAGACTACAGATGAAAACTTTTGTTTTTTATCTTTGGTAGTCTAGGACACGTGCACAAGTTGGTTGTGAGGGGCCTTCAAATGGCCGGCCTCTCCAAAAGGAGGGCTAAACAATTAGCAAGGTACTGCTCAATCTCAGCTATTATAGGAAGCCGCTCAATATGGAGGAGGCGTTGTTTCCTTTACCCATGATTGTTGTCCGCTGCGTTCGACAAGTATGCCATCTTTTGTTTTGAATGTAACAATGCTCTGCCTTACATGCGCTTTGTAACTGGCTGTTTTCCCTTTATCTGACTGCACTGGCAGTGTTTATTTCAAATGTGTGTGTGTGCGTGTGCGTGTGCGTGCATGCGTGCATGGATGTGTGTGTGTGTCCTTGTGTGTGAGTATGCATGTTGGCAGGTCCTGTGTGTGCTCATAGCGTGTGTGTGAGTGTATCTTTTGTGTGTACTGTAAATGTGGTGTACATGTGATTGTGTGAATGTGTTTGTATGTTTTTGTGCGTGAGTATGCATGTTGGCAGTCCTTTGTGTGTGCATGTGTATATTTCGTGTGTGAGTGTAGTAAGTATATGTGTAATGTATGTGTATTTTTGTGGTGTGTGTTGGCATGTGTGTGTGACAACACATGTTAGCAGGTCCTTTGTGTGTGTATGTGAGTTTGTATATCTGTGTGTTTAACTAATGTATTGTCATGCTTGTGTGTGTGTCTCCTCTGTGGTTTCTTGAGCTGACATGCTTTCACAAACATTGGACAGGATGTGTCATCATCACTGCTAGCAGCATCGTCGTAGAATGACAGGCAGACATTGAGACTGGATTTCACAGTGTGACCTACAGTAGTCTACTCATTAGTGTTTCATTACTGTACATACGTATGTGTTATTATTTCTGCTAATAGCCCAACTAGCCGGGGGTCTCTAAAATGGCAATTTCCGTCTGTCTGTACGCCTGTCCGTCTGTCCCCATTTTGGACAAGTGAAGATAGCTATTGTACAAGCTCACAATGCGTTGTGAGCTTCATGTAGAATAGCTGTGTTCGCTATTTTTGAACAACACCCTTGTGCGACAAAGTATAAAATAACGCTCAAATGGTAAATCGATTTGTAGATATTCTTTTTAAGCGTTTCTCGATTAATAGAGTAATTGAAAAAGTATTCGATAAAACAATCAATGAGAAAATAATGTATATTTGCAGGCTGCCCTAGTCGTGTGCTCGTACCTGTTTGTGCGCATGGTCGTAGGAGTTGATGTGGTTGTCGTACTCGTGGTGGCGAAGGTACTGCTTGTCACAAAGCTCACAGTACAGCAGAGATGAACATCCTAAGGCACCCTCCGCTCGCTCCTGGAGAGAAAGAGAGAGAGAGAGATAGAGAGAAAGAGAGAGAGAGAGAGAGAGAGAGAGAGAGAGAGAGAGAGAGAGAGAGAGAGAGAGAGAGAGAGAGAGTGGTATAGAGTCAGTCATGCCTGAGGAACATTGACAGGAATAATAACACAACATTAGACACGTCTTGTTTTTCTGTCAGTAATAAGAGGTTTACGCCATCATGCATTGTTTGTCAAAACACAACCAGCAGTCTAATCACTGGAAAGAGAGACAGGCGCTGCGAGACAGAGAGACAGAGAGACTGACAGATATTGAGAGACACTGAGAGAAAGACACCGCAAGGCAGACAGGGAGAGACAGACACAGGGAGAGAAACAGAACAACAGACAGACAGACAGACAGACAGACAGACAGACAGACAGACAGACAGACGCACGCAGGCACGCACGCACGCACGCACACACACACACACACGCAAGAATACAGGAAAGAAGGAGAGCATTGACAGGACAGAGAGACAGAGAGAGAGAGAGAGAGAGAGAGAGAGAGAGAGAGAGACATGTGTAAAGTGCGTCAGAGAACATTGCAGGGCGACAGAAGGATGGAAAAGCAGTCACAGATGGATGGAGAGAGAGAGGGAGAGAGAGAGAGAGAGAGAGAGAGAGAGAGGAAGTGTGGAGAGACACAGGGAGTGGTAGCTGTTTAGAGGCTATCTGTGCTTGGCAGACATCAGCAGTAATAGTCTCTACATAGACGCAGCATAAAACCCTTAAATGGCCTCCCATTAAACCAGCCTGCTGCTAGTGCAGCTAGTAGTGAGATAGAGGTATCACATCACACACACGCACGCACGCACGCACGCACGCACACACACACACACACACACACACACACACACACACACACACACACACACACACACACACACACACACACACACACACACACACACACACACACACACTCAACCAGCGCCTTGGGACACATAGAACTGAGGCATTACAATAGAAAGATGCCTCGTCTGTAGCAGAGCCGCGAAATTATAGTCTAAGAGTCGCTAAAGAATAGGGGAGAAATGAGAGAGGGGGAGAGAAGGTGGGGGAGAGAGAGAGAGAGAGAGAGAGAGAGAGAGAGATTGCACCCCTCCTGGTCCAACATTAAGTTGTTTTCCTACTAGTATACTTCTCAAATCTACTTGCCCAATCTAAATGTCTACTTGTCCTGCCTAGGGGGTAGCAGTAACGGTGGTGCATTTATCTCACAATAGGCTTGTACTAAAATCCAATGCCTGTTTGATGTGTGTAAAACACTACAAGACCAGATCTACAAGCTTAAGGCACGTGCCGGCGTACTGTGTGTGTGTGTGTGTGTGTGTGTGTGTGTGTGTGTGTGTGCTTGCTGTATGACCCTGACCTATATGAAATTGAACAAACCCATGCTTAGTCGAGGTTCAGAAAATACAGTCAGAGGCAGCCCGCCCAGCAGCTGACAGGAGAAATCGAGATCAAATACCAACCTCAAACCACACCAAAAAAGATCAATTCCATTCTACAATCACCTAGCATCACGTAACCCCCAGATATAGCTTACAGTACCACCACAAAGTAGAGGTCTTGACGGGTCTATCCGAACCGGAAAATACCCAACAATACGTGAGACCCGGGTTCGGGGCCGTGTTTTATTATGATCAATCGAGACCTTGTTGCTAGATTCCATTATGGACCCTATCACTGGCATATACCGGTAGAACAGAATTTTTATTAACAATTGTAATTATTAGGTTTGTCAGGTCGATAGAATATCAGGTTCTGTAATATCTCCAAACAAATCGGATCTCTGAACGAATTTCACGGTTCTAATTAGGGCTTTGGTCCATAATTTAAAATATGTCGGAGCCAATCGGATTGAAGAATGAATTTCACAGGTCATTTTGGAACTGTGAAGAGTGAAGACTTAGCCCTAACCTGACAAGAGCTGTAGCCAGCTAGCCCTGAGGCCAAACATCCAGCACAACATCAACTAGATCACACCAAACCAAATTAGAAACAATCATAAAGAAAGGTATATTGTATATTGGAAAGAAACAACCAGAACATAGAGTAGATTACAATGTTGTTTAGCCCTCAATAGAGATTTCGCACTAGTACATTACTTGAATTCCTTAAATTCCTAAATGAAGAAACGTCTTGAATATGTACAAAGTCAGTGAACAGAGCCTGGCCATGGAGAAGGATGGCCAGAGACAGACAAAGTATATAACTTTTCAACAACATTGATTTTTTACATAATTTATTTACATCAAAACAAGGCCCATTGATAACTTAGTTGTGACAATAATCACAATTATTACTATTTGTGTTAATTTTTCTTTTACTGATTATTTCTTGCGTATACACACTGTTACGACCCCCTGTCTAGGGTAGGGGAGGTGACATAATAATGGAGGACAAAATCGCTTTCAAAAATGAATTGATTTTATTTCCCTTTTTTTGTGCAGAGATTTCAAGCTCTTTTTGTCTTTTTTTCATAAGTGCCAAAAACTTCAGGGTGTCGGTTTACATTGGCAAAATGTCTACCTATTAAAGAAAATTACCCCCTGACCTAAACCTAACAAAAGAAAAATACAATTGCTAAACTTACTTACCTAACTAATGAATAAACAGAAACAAATAACAAAGTGGTTAAACCAAATAAGAAGACCAAACACCCCTACAAGGCAAGTGAACAGATTAATACAATAATGAAAGAAATAGGCAAATATATACAAAGTAACTAACTCAATAATACGGGTCAGAAAACAAGGTCAAACAAAGTAACTGAAGGACAAAGGAACGAACAAACAAACAAACAAGCTACATGGGTTCGGGGAGACAGAGGGATTGAATCTCTGCTTGCTCTTTCAAATGAGAGCGACCAGTCCCCATGACAGTCAGGGCAGAATGAGCTTTTGTAGGTGAGCTCCAGAGAACAGCCAACCCTGGCTTGGGCGGAGACAAGGGACGACGAATGGGAGCAGGGGAACAGGGCCAGAGGCTGGACCTGTCAATCTGGACAACCTGAATGTAATCAGCCACTTCACACTCACACCAGCAATCAGCGCCACACCCAGTCGCACAGCATTCACACCAGTCTCCACCTTATAAGGATACAGAAAAGCAACAATATAACACAAGCCACAAATAATCCCAAAATATTCCAAAGCATCATAATTATACCTAAATAAACCAAATACAAATATATAATAATAAATACAAATACGGCTGGCCGTAACACCCCCCTCCCTAAAGAAAACTTCCCCCCCAAAAGTTATCTCCAGAAGAGGCTAAACGAGAGACACATAATGCACAGCCGAACTCACCATCCTAAGTTTCACAATGAGGTCCCTCAACCTCCAAAGTGTGAATATGCTCAAATCAGTGCTTGGAATTTACTGCAAAACACATGAGGTACACCTCGCTGTTTTCTGTAACGTGGAGGGTGTATTACAAAGCCCGAGTGGCACAAACGCATAAAACACCATCGGAATAATAAAAACAGGACTACAAATGTATGCGAGTGTTAAAAGGGGTCTGCCAATAACTTTTAACAAAATGACCAAACACAGAAGTTGCTACGAAATGTCTGTTGTGCATGTTCCCCCAAAGATGGCTGTCTTTTTTATTCTTTCAAAAAAAACAAATTTAAGCCATAGCTTTTTTTGGAGAACAAAGTGCAAGTGCACCAGACAAAACGAAAACCAATGGCAGGGTTTTTCCAAATTCACGTTATTTTTTTTTGCATATTTACAAATCAAACGAAGACACAATCCGAAAAACACACGAAGGGGAGGAAAAGGGGTACGAACGAAGTTATCGAGTGGGAAAAATCGAATACACGATCACTGAGTGGGTAATAGGGATTCAAGGAGAAAACGAGTGGGTAAGGGCACAAAGTTTCTTCTGTCATGTGTGCCCTCCCAAGCACAGATGACAGAAGCGAGCAAAAATACTGAACAAAAAGACTAAGACACGACCTAAGTCACCACACAAAACAGATGATCATCCTAATACACAGACACACACGCGTTTAACTAATTCCTCGGTGCACGCAGCAACCTGGGACACAGAATCAACCTTTTGTTCATTATTTGAATTCCTCTAATAGGACTAACTCAAGAACTGGTGAATAGTCAAAACGTTGCTTGCTGAGCACCATTTATCAAAAACAGTCTTATCTCGTACAAATTCCACATGTTTGAAGGGCGTTTTTTTTTCACTCTTCTTTTTGTT
>NC_137605.1:21364730-21377230 GCF_963280865.1 Gymnoscopelus braueri
TGCTGCGTCATGCACCGAAAAACAGCTGATTTACAACCTCACACGTGTCGCAGCGCGACATGTTGTGAGCTTTTAAATCTGTTCTTTTCGGTGCACAATACCGGTGTGCAACTAAGAATAAATCACTCTTATCTCTCCCTGCAATCCTGTCCACCTCTCATGGACAAATGAAATATCCACCTTACCTCCCTGTCTACGCCTAACACAGAAGTGCAGAGATAGAAAATAAATTCAAAACACTCCCGGGCCGAATACAAAAAAGGAAAATGAAGAAATAAATCAAAACTCAAACAATTTACTAAGGCCAGCACAAGTGCGTGCGCTGCAGTGGAGGATAAATATTCTCCATCATCTGCTGGGTCTAGACATTTATGAAGCCTTGGAGCGCACCATCTCAACCAGTTTGTTCATCCACCAACTGCCAGCACCAGGGCCCTTTCTGGGCACTTGGACAATGCTGCAGTAGCAGCATGTGAATCACTGGCAATTGACCAATTGTATTACACCTTTATGTTATATGTCCAAAATCCGAAAATGAAAATTAACTGAACGGAACCATCGCCCATTTACATTATTAACACACACACACACACACACTTGCACGCACACGCACACGCACACGCACACGCACACGCACACGCACACGCACACGCACACACACAAGACCCGTTAGATATTCTAACTGAGACTTGTGCTTTTAACCATCTGGTTGCAGCCATACAGCTACGTTATTTTCTTTACAGCCACATACACACACGCACACGCACATGTACACACACACACGCACACTCGCACACACACGCGCACACACGCACGGAGGCATATGAAAAGTCCTGTCAGCAGGGATGTGAACGCAAGTCTCTGAGGCCCTGCTGCACATGCCATGAGTTGTCACAAATATAAACACTGAATCCACACTATATTCTTCTGGGCATAAACACGCACGCACACGCACAGTGCGGACTGGAAACTAAAATCAAGCCAGGAAATTTTGCTTGAATAGCGGCCCACCCAGCTGCCGCGTTAAGTGGTCAGATGGGTGAGCCACAAACGCTTTTGAGATTTTCAACTGAGCCCTGATCCAGAAAAGGTTGAGAACCACTGCAGTACACTGTATGTATGTTGAAGTGGAGTGACGCTGTCCATAGTGCTGAAGACCACAGTACACAGTATGTTGAAATGGAGTGACGCTGTCCATGGTGCTGAGGGACACTGTAGGGCAGGGGCTCTTAACCTGTAAACCTGACTCTGCCAGATAAGAAGCTTGCATCACATTTGTTTCACAGGCTACTTCCATCTGGGATCTCGGTAGCACAATCGATGAAGGGGCGTCCCTTTTTTTTCTCCAAGCTACTTGGCAGGGGATTGGATTATCCCGCCCCTAGCAGCCACTGATTGGTTCGAACACCCAGCGGTGCGGGCAGCTCTACTGTCTGAGCGAGTCCAGATGGAGGCTGTATTGTGAAGTCAATACCGCCCCCATCTGGCGAAGTCAGGTTACTTAACCTGTGGGCCAGGGCACACTAGTGTGCTGCAAGGGTATTGCAAGTTGGCCCCCAAATAATTGGCAAAACACTAAGATTTTTATGATCAAATAACATTAATAATTTGAAAAAATAATGTTGTGATATTGTTTCTTTATGAGTTTTCATTGTCATGCAGATAAATAGGAGCTTAAAGTATACTACGTTAGTTCCATTGATCCAAGCCGGAACATAATGATCATCACTTGAACCATAGTGTGCATGTCATAATAGGTGTACATTCTGCAATAATAGGCGACGCTGTGAGCTTGTATCGGCTATATTCAGCGAGGAGATTAGTGTAGAGGTAAAAACAAATATCTGGGGATCAAATAGACACCTTTGGGACCTCGGTCAACTAAGTATAGGGTTCAAGTGGATAATGATGGCAAAAAGAAAGAAGAGTACATCTAAGTCACAGAAGCTGTCAATTACATTATTCTTTTATTAATTTCATGTTGAGATTGTTTTCCAGCAGATCATATGTCCGGGTCCAGCGAAAAGGTAATCAAGTCGGCACAAATGAGTATACATTTAAAAAAAAAAGTGTGTTTTTTGTCTTTTTGGCACAGCTTGAATGTTGAAGAAGGTTTTTTATACCAACAGATAGGCTTTTTAAACTCATCAAATGGGTTAAATTACACGGACAAAAACATGGCAAATGAATCATTCAAAGTAGTAGTGCAAAGGAATCTCTTTAAATGGAGGTAACTAAAGTGCACATTACAGCTAACTTAACCCTAAAGCAGTGCAATATTTCACAAAGCTTGTGCTGCAATGTTTGGGAATTAAAAAATAGATTAGAAATCCCCACATGAAAAAAAGATTAATGTCGACTTGCATAATAAATAATGTAATATAAGCATAAGTGAACTAAGTAGCCGCTTAAGACCCTGTGGCCCCAAAGCAAGCAAGATATGTCATGCACATTTATTTACATTACTGCATGAGTAATTAACTTACTCAATTGAAATGTTATGTACAGTGTGTTAACCACTTAAACTCTATACTTCCACAATCTCACATTGTGAGCTTGTAGATTGCCTATTTTTGGTGAAGAGGTTTGGTGTTGAGGGAAAAAAAGGAGTGGACCTAGTATAGAGACCTTGGGGACCCCAGTCAACGTTTAAGGGGTAAATCCAACACCAAACCTTTTTCCTAGTCTTTACCCTACCCCACATCCTTACCCTAATCTCAATCTAACCCCAAAACGTTGCCTAAACTCTATCCCCACTGTACGTCAACATTGTACACTACATGGTACCCTCTGTGTCAGCACAGGGACACCAAAGGTAGCAAGTCAGTCAGTCAGTCAGTCAGTCAGTCAGTCAGTCAGTCAGTCAGCCAGAATGACAGACAGTGAACAGGATAAGAGGGGGATATAGAAAAGCCAGGATCACACTGCAGACTTAGATCAACAGGAAGGCACAGTAAGTAATTCCCTTCCATTGTGTGTGTGTGTGTGTGTGTGTGTGTGTGTGTGTGTGTGTGTGTGTGTGTGTGTGTGTGTGTGTGTGTGTGTGTGTGTGTGTGTGTGTGTGTGTGTGTGTGTGTGTGTGTGTGTGTGTGTGTGTGTGTGTGTGTGTGTGTGTGTGTGTGTGTGTGTGTGACACATCATTGATTTAGCTTGCAGACTCAAATGAGCAACCAGGAAATTATCCAATCACCAGTGAGAGAAGGGAACGAAATGAAGAGAGAGAGAGAGAGAGAGAGAGAGAGAGAGAGAGAGAGAGAGAGAGAGAGAGAGAGAGAGAGAGAGAGAGGGGGGGGGAGAGGGAGGAAAAGATAGAAGGAGGTGAGGGTTAGGAGTGCATTGAGGAAAAGAGGAGGATGATGACGGAGAGATAGGCGTGCGTCAAACACCGAAAATAGCTGATCTACAAGCTCACCATGAGCTGCAGCGCTACACGTTGTGAGCTTATAAATCTGCTATTTGTGGTGCACAACACGACGGGCAACTAAGAATGAATCAGGCGTTAGAGTGTTTGTTTGAGCCATGTCAAATCATTCCTGCTGTTCAATGCTTCATCAAATACGTTTATTTTTCACGCACGCACGCACGCACGCACGCACGCACGCACGCACGCACGCACGCACGCACGCACGCACGCACGCACGCACGCACGCACGCACGCACGCACGCACGCACGCACGCACGCACGCACGCACGCACGCACGCACGCACGCACCACACACACACACACACACACACACACACACATTCGATCCCACATGTTAACTACAAATCACCAAGCAACACCAAGGAGTTCTCAACTCATTAACACATGGCTATTGTTGTTCAAGGTAATATAAGATCGACCTTTATTGATCCCCGGAGGTTAATTCAGGTGTCATAGCACCATAGCAACAGCAGCAAAACCTGCAGCATACGCCAAACTAAATACAAAGTACAAATATCAGGTCTAAAAGAACAATATGACAGCCAAGCTTTTACTTCAGTAAAACACAAGTACTGTATGTGTCAAAACATTGTTAAAGTACCAAAGTAAAGCACTGTGAGCTTGTACATGTGCTATTTTCAAATGCCGAAGTATAAAATAGGGCTTAATTGGTTAATGTATGTTTTGTAATAATAATCTACACATCTGTAAAGTAACTATTAAATAAAGCTTTCAAATAATTGTAGTAAAAAGACTAAAATGTATATTTGAGTATCAACAAATGGAAACACTCAAGTAAAGTGCAATAACCTCAAAATTGCACTGAAGTACATTACTTAAATGTAAATGTACTTACTTTCCACCACTGTTTATATTATTTCTGCAATATGCCAGCAACGTACCATGGACAGTGTTGAAGAAAGGTTGTCTGAGGAGGTTAGGAGGTACAAACCTCTATAATCCCTCTCTGAGTGACAACAAACACAACCCGGCTGCTGTTCATTACTGGAGAGAGATTGCACACACTGTCAGTGGGCCCTCATTTATCCACTATGTCTCACCAGAAATGATGAAATGTCTGAGACAAGCTCTGGCCCTAGATATCGGCACTGGATCTCTGAATGAGTAATAATACAATGAATGTACAATGAATATATGAATGAACAATACTGTTTGTCTCTCTCTCTCTTTCTGTCTGTCCGTCTGTCCGTGTGTGTCTCTCTCTCTCTCTCTCTCTCTCTCTCTCCCTCCCTCTCTCTCTCTCTCTCTCTCTCTCTGTCTCTCTCTCTCTCTCTCTCTCTCTCTCTCTCTCCTCTCTCTCTCTCTCTCTCTCTCTCTCTCTCTCTCTCTCTCTGTCTGTCTGTCTGTGTGGTCATTACAGTAAGTGGCTGAAGCCCTGAGGCCAGCTGTCAAATAGGCAGCATAGAATGGCCATACCGTGTGTGTGAAGGTGTGTGGGGGTGGTAGAGTAAATAGAATAGAACAGTATGATCACACACACACACAGCTGTAACCAGACACAGGAACCTTCATCATTGACATTTCTAGCATGTTTTTGTTGTCATTTGCTGTTGGACATAAACCTCTCCATTTGTACATTTTTGATCTTTTCATAAATTAATGCCCTACTTCATCATAAAAGAGTTTCACACAAAATACGTGAAAATAGCAAATCTACAAACTCACAATGCGACGCATTGTGAGCTTGTACATCAGCTATTTTCACTAGTTTCTAAAATAATATTAAAAATCACACCCTGTGTGAAGTGGCGGTGTCTTCCTAGCTAACCACAATACTGAATGGAGTCAACCAATGATATATGATATATGCTTTGATCTTAAAGAGCCACTTCTAGGAAGACTTTCTATTTTCTTCTCAATATCGGTTTTCCCTTTTCTCATTTCAGCCATAGTGATCTTTGACTTCTACTTTACTGTTCTCACGAAATGGACAGTATCTAAGTAATATACTAGTGTTACATCATAGTGGTTTTAGATTAGTTTCAGTCATATGTATCACTAGCCAATCACAGCATGTGTCTTGCTAGCTAATCACAATACTGAATGGAGTCGATCAATCATGTACAAAAGATAAATACATTTATTGAAACACTCTTTATGATGGACAAAACCATAACTTAAAAAAACTAATTTATGTTTTTTTTAAAGTTATGGTTGCTTATATAGGGCTATGCACATGTGTCATGTGACACTGGCCAATCACAGTCCTGAATAGATTGTGATTGGCCAATCACAGCGCAGGATAATTGTACAAATTTCCAAACCTCACTTTCAGGGGCGGTTTCACTGCCCAAGATATTTGTACATTTTTCCAAATCTCACTTATAGGGGCGGTTTCACCGCCCAAAAAAGGAATGGTTCTGAACAAGGTTTCCACCCAACAGTAACAATATGAAAGTAAAGAGGATCAAAGCTTGTATTCATCAGGCATCTCAGAGTCACACAGAACATTTGAATTCATGAGAAGAAGTTATGAAGCTTCTTTTAACCACTTTCTAGCAAGAGTTCTATCATAAGAATGAGTGCTGTCATGGGTTTCCATCACTTTGAGCCACACAATTTACATTATGATGAAGTCAAGTTCTTCTTGCACTATGAATTCAACAAGTATAGACCTATCTACATAGTTTTGCAGAATGCAGAATTACAGAAAATAGTGCTACTATGTTAGCCTTGGCAATAGGATAAAAAAAATAATCATGGTGGGTGGCAGGCAGGCAGGCAGGCAGGCAGGCAGGCACGCTGAATAACAAAAATGAGAATTTACTTTCCCGTTGTGCACTACTTGCTGGGTAGACTGATGTGTATGTAATGTTAATACGTTGCCTCTGTCCACAAGCATGTGCGTGTGTGAAAGCACGCTTCAATAATAGCAGAGATGTGGGAAACAGATCTAAATGGCCTTCAGTATAACGTACAGGGTCAGTCATAATAGTTTATTCCACTTATTCCACTTAAATCTAAATTATAAGCCTATCTCTTAAATAGAAAGGACTGCCCGCAGAACCCATATCTCCAGCAGGCTGGGTAGCCCATCTAGGGCAGTGCAAGTCATAGGTTACAGTCATCAGGACCCGAGGAAGCTGCAGGGAGAAATAGCCTTTCTGTAACATACGGTAAAAACTTGGCGCATTTGTGGTGCCCCGCTTTCATGTCACACATGAAAGCGTTTTTGGAGGTGTGTTCTATTGAGGACCCTCAACGTGTGGATATCAATTTGGGGTCGATTGAATGTTGACAGTTGTGTCTATGTGTATGTAAAACATAAGTGTGAGCGTGTGTACAGCATGTGCGTTTGTTCGTGCGTGCGTTTGTGCAAGTGTCAGTATGTAATTATGGGATGGCGGCAGCGCCATCATTAATGACACACAGACAAACATCTGTGCTAAGGTATTAGACCAAATGAAAAATTAAAATGTGGCAATCTGCGTTTGCGTGTGTGTGTGTGTGTGTGGGGGGGGGGGGATATTTTTGCCGAATGTCCACCTGTTTTTGCCGAATGTTCACCTATCATGATGTGCTCAGAATAGAGATGCAAGTAGTTTGAAGTAGATGAAGTATGAAGTAGTTTAGTGCAAAACTGCAAATACTGTCAAAATATGAGACAGTTTCATTTTGGTTTGTACTACCTTCAATGACTAACTGAGCTTGTTAGATCTGCTATTTTCACCAGATTTTTCCACAGAATAGGAACACTAGTGTTCATGTGGTTAAACTTGATGTGGTGGTTTGGACTTGTCATGACAGAAAACGTGAAGGGGTTGATATTGTAACATTACTTCAATTTCAGTTCTGACTTATACTGTACATGAATGACAGATAAGAACTCATTCAAAAAGTATTTTTTTACCACAATCTGATCAAAATTTTGATTTTGGCCTCTCCTGTAAAGTGCTCCTTGTTCTTGTTCTCAGTCACATTAGGCAAGACACAACAATATCACTTCATCACACCGAGGACAATTTGTCTTTTGACATTTTGAACCGAGAGAGGGACAACGTGTGTGAATGAGAAAGAGAGAGGGAGAGAGAAAGAAAAAAAGAGGGGGAGTCACAGAGGGTCACACGGAGAGAGAGAGAGACAGAGACAGAGAGTGAGAAAGGCACATGAAGATGCACACAGAGACATGCACACACCCACACACATGCACCGTACCTAAGAACACACGTCTGTGTACTTGCTGTGTGTTCTTATGTGAACTGCATTCGTGCTTACGTGCTTGTGTGCATGTGTGCGTGCGCGCGCCTGCCAGCGTGCGTGCGTGCGTGTTTTGCTAGGCTTTGATTTGCCGGTTTGTTTGTTGTTGTTTTTTTTCATCACAAATGGAATTGTTCCCCTTCATTACAATGGCCCAGCCAGAGACATCATTATGGCTGAATCTAATTACAGACTTAATTACATTTGATAAACAATTAGAAATAGTTTATTGTATTGTTCCCAATGCACACACACTCCCAATTAGAAGTATGAGTTTGTAATGTCCTCTGTATTCAGCTCTCCTCTCCTCTCCTCTCCTCTCCTCTCCCCTCTCCTCTCCTCTCCTCTCCTCTCCTCTCCTCTCCTCTCCTCTCCTCTCCTCTCCTCTCCTCTCCTCTCCTCTCCTCTCCTCTCCTCTCCTCTCCTCTCCCGTTTCATCCTTTCTTCTCCCCTCACATGTTTTCTTCCCTTCCCCTTCCCTTTTCTTCCCTTCTCTCCTTTCCCGTCCCCTCCCTCATCTCCTCTCCTCTGTTGTTGAGTGTTTCAGGGACACACGCTGTTCCCTTCAGAGGACGCCATCGGGGGCAGATATTTCTCTGTTTAAACTGACGAAAGACCAAAATAACAGCACAGAGAGAGAGAGGGAGAGGGAGAGGGAGAGAGAGAGAGAGAGGGAAAGGGAGAGGGAGAGGGAGAGGGAGAGGGAGAGAGAGAGAGAGAGAGAGAGAGAGAGAGAGAGAGAGAGAGAGAGAGAGAGAGAGAGAGAGAGAGAGAGATAGGGAAGATACAGCCACATTCTCACTGCGTGTTGGACCGTGAGACAGACCTTTGATCAGCTATGCAGCTTACAGTACAGTAAACAACCATCTATCTTCTGCTTAACCACTTAAATCCTATTTTATACTACAGAAAATGTTAAAAAAAAATAAAAAAAATGCCTATAACGACAAGCCCAAAATAGGGACAGCATGTTGAAAGTGGTTAATTAGAAGAATTATAGGCTGCAGGTGCAACAGTTGTAATGTTTGGTTGTTTGGTTTTGGTTGTTGCCATGCGATAAAGGACGTGAACATTTTAAGAAACAATGAATTAATGAAATTGAAAATAACATCGCATGTGTCTCTTCTTTCACACATCTCAGGGCAAACATCCCAACACACACACAGCATACCACACAGCACAAAACTAAAACAACATAACAAAACACAACATATCACATGACATACCACACCACACAACACAAAGTAGAATAGGCAACACACACAGTATCATATGGGGGAAAAACACAAGAGATAATAAGACAGATCATTGTACATTCATGAGGCTCATGACGTCAGAGGCGTATATAGAGCTCAGTGAATCATTAGCCACTTACATCACCACAACACAGGCAGTACATTGTAAAAGTCTGTGTTAATTGAACTCTGAGCATGTACGAATGGTTACATTTGTACATGCTCAGAGTTACAAATACACAAATCAACACCAAGGATTTTAGTGTGTTTGAAATATAGTAGAGGACCGCCTTTGCTCCACAGCGGGACGACGGCAAAGAACGCACGTTACGTTAAGTGTGCTTCACATTACTCTATACCGTTCACTGTGAAATAATTATTTAACGTGGGTAATCTAACCAATTGGGTTAAGTGCCTTGCTCTATGGCACCTTGTCAGATGGATAAAGTGTTTCTAATTCGTGTTTTTCCCGGTGCAGATATTTTTTTCCTTCATGCCAGCCTGTACTGAGTGCAACACTTGACTTGAAGGATCAGTTATGGTCTCATTAACAGTGACTGCCATGAATACTGTAGCACCACCTCTCAGAGACGGATGAAAGGCACTATAACGCTGCCACAACCTAATGGAATTTGTTTCCTGTGGTAGGGGGCGCTCTTGTAGCCGCCTGCATATAGCGTTGACCGCCGGGGCCGTATACTTACGGACACATGATGGCTAACTTTTCTGAGGAGCACTGCAGAGCAAAACAACGCTTTCTTTCGGTGCGCTATGGACATGCCTCCAGGTAGAACTTGTTTTTTTGTTCTCCCACATACACCCTCTCAGCAATATTTTTTATTTTCAAACAATTTCAAACTGCAAAACATACACAATACATGTCTGGTGTATGGTTGAAGCATTGCATTTCCTTGTGATTATGGTATGAAATAGGACTGCTGTAATGCAGGTGTAAGACCTGTTGTGTTTGTATTGTGTGTTACAGGTATAACTGTGTGGAAATGCATAGTTTTCTGTTAAACAATTGTAAAAAATGGTTTGCCCCCCAACATGTTTAGGTGTCCTTTATTTAAATTTCTGGGAGTTGGCAACCCTAATGTTGGCTCACTGTAAAGGCTATGCTACGCGGAACAGAGCCTTAATTAGTATCATTGGTATCACCTGTGAAGGAA
The DNA here is from genome assembly GCF_963280865.1 of Gymnoscopelus braueri. NCBI lineage: Eukaryota > Metazoa > Chordata > Actinopteri > Myctophiformes > Myctophidae > Gymnoscopelus > Gymnoscopelus braueri. Next base: position 21,374,780 of record NC_137605.1, read on the forward strand.
GTAAGTGGCCCAATTTCATGCTAATGTGGCTGCTGTGCATTGAGCCTAAAGCCTATTGGGCCAAATAATATGATTGGTTACTTCCCAGTTGCAGTTTGTTCATTCGGGTCATTTCATATTTTGCTTATATGGTGACTACATCAAGTAATTGTGACCATAGAGTATTAGCATTCTAACTTCTAAATTCTGCATGGCTATGACTCCACATGCATACGATTGAGGAAAGAGTTGTTGAACTAGCACAAGATATCCCCCTATTATCAATCACAGCGAATTATGGCCGTGAAATATGCAAGAAAATCTCCAAGAAAAAAGATCACAATATGTGGATGGAAACTATGTTTTACAATTTATAATTACCATTTACACATTTAGCAGAAGCTCTTATCTAGGGACTTACAAGTGTGAATCAGAGTAAGCAGCAGTGCCTAATTTATGCTCCGCTGTACGCAGTTGTCGCGCACTTAAAGTAGTAAACCTAAAAGCTCTCAACGTGTTGCACATGCAACACGTTGTGAGCTTGTACAGTAGGTCGCCTATTGCTGGGTTCGGCAACAAGGTATACATCAGGCTTAATGAATTCGACAAAGGAGGGTAAACACTAAACAGTCACATAAGTAGTGTGCAAAGAGAACAATGTAGTGCTTCAGAGAAACTAGGATACCAGGTAAACATCACAGCACAATGGCCACCTGTAAGGGCCACACTAGGGAGGAAAATGAGGTCACCCAAATCTTTCCAGTTTCACTAAATAGTGGCTACCAAAAGTGCTATGTGCTGGCTAAACTGTGTCATGAAATCAGGACTAACATTGATTCATGTACTTTTCTTTTTACAGACAGATGTTGTAACAATACTGTCTTTTCCAAAAGAAAATTATGAATGGCTAATGTAAGACCAAGTGAAAATTAACTGAGCGTGGCACATGTTCACAAGATGAAGAGATGAGCTAAATATAAAGAGGGAAAGAGTCACTGAAAGACAGAGTGAGATAGGGTGAGAGCGTGTATTTCACACTCTTGTTTGGTTGTGTACAGGATCTCTTCTCCCAACCAAGTAATAAAGTTGAAATGTTGAGCTGTGTTTCTCTGGCAGAGCAGCGACATTTAAAGCGCAGCCAAAAGGTGACAAAATGAGTTACAGATAATCCAAAAGCTCAAGAACAAACAAAGTCCTTTCTGATATAGGAGCAGATGAAAATCGTGTGTGTGTGTGTGTGTGTGTGTGTGTGTGTGTGTGTGTGTGTGTGTGTGTGTGTGTGTGTGTGTGCGCGCGTGTGCGTGTGCATGTGTGCGTGTGCGTGTGTGTGTGCGTGCATGCATGCATGCATGCATGCGTGTATTTCTCCTCATGCTTTCACTATGACCCAGACCTGTCTTCTCCTGAAATGCCTGTGTGACCTGAAGGTCAGTAGTAGCCTTGTCCTGTGGATCAGGGAGTTCCTGAGGCCCCAGTGAGTCTGCATTAATAACACCTTCTCTGACTGCCTTGTCCTGAAAACCGGTGTTAAGGGTGCCTTTTATCTCCTCTCCTATTCTCCATATAACGTGGTCAAATGCAAAAGCAAAGCCCTCTCACTCATAAAGTATGCTGATGACATGGCCCTGGCCCTGGCTGCCTGCCTGCAAGATGTCACCAGCCCTTCCTCCTCTCAACACCTTGCCACCTGGTTTGGTGGCAGCTTCCTTGACCTCAATGTCAGTAAGACCAAGGAGCTGTGTCTGGGAGGTAGGCAGACGTCATAGGGCCTGCCTCCAAGCCTTCTCTCATGAAGGGGCAGGAAGTGGAGGAGGTCACTCACTTTAAATATCTGGGAACAATCTATAAGCTCATTTTCAGACCAACACAGACTACATTTATAACAAGACAGGGTCTAATAATCGCGTGGCTTCCCTGTGCCATCGGTATCTATGTTTAGCAAGTTACTAGGTGTGCAGTTTGTGAACGAAGCACCAATTATATGCTAAAGTGCCAGCATGAATGAGTTTGGAGCATCTGCATATCTTGAACAACGCCGACATGCTAAAGCGAGCGCTAGCTTGCATCTTAAAATAAAATAAAAGAACGTTTATTTCTGTGCAGCGCCAGAAACCTCAAGGTTCCTTGAGGGGGTTCCAAATGGATCCTTACAGGTCTGAAACTCTGAGAGTGTACAAATGGAATCACATGGACTCTTACCGGTCCATCTGGTTGCATTTGTACGCTCTCAGAGTTTGAGACATGAGACGGGATATCGTGCAATATCGTGGTTATTACAACAGATGTGCTGCGGCATAGGTACAATGTGAAGTATAGAGTGCCGTCGCCCTGCACAGACGTGCCAGCATACACACCCTCACACCTTTAACATCGTCTCCTGGAATGGGAACCTCTCAGTCAGACACGAGAACAAGCTGTCTCTGGGAGACAACCAGCCCAGCAAGATCATTGGAGACAAACGAATGCAACTCC
>NC_137605.1:21379730-21382230 GCF_963280865.1 Gymnoscopelus braueri
AAAATACAAAGCTGAGTCATCTAATGTGTCATCACACAGATTAGGCTCAAGATTTTACACAGATTAGCAGATTATAAAAAGACGAAGCTAATAAGCCCACCACACACCATTAGGACTGGATTAATATAATCACAGATTACACGCCAATAACCCCCCCCCCCCCCTCTCTCTCTCTCTCTCTCTCACACACACACACACACACACACACGCATACGCACACGCACATGGACACACACTGACGCCGCTAAGTCTCACTGCCCCTGAATTTGCACAGGAGAGCTGAGGAGTAAAGAGGGGGTGACTGAGAGAGACAGAATTATAGAAAAATGAGAGAATGGGAGAGAGAAAGAGCGAAGAGGGAAAGACAGGGAGAGAACACTAGAGAGAGATGCCATTAGTGTTGTATTGAGAAATGATTGCTGTTTCAAGTGCATGATTGCCTCTTCTACTGAAGGTTATGATTGTGTGTGTGTGTGTGTGTGTGTGTGTGTGTGTGTATGTGTGTGTTGTGCATGTGTGCAATTTTTGTGTGTGGTTGTGTGCGCATGTTTGCGAGCATGCATGACTGTGTGTGTGCTTGAAAGTGTGTGTAAGTGAGTGTCTGTGTGTGTATATGCATGAGCCTGAGTGAGCATGGTTGTGTGTGTGCCTCTATGTTTGTTATGTGCAATGTGCAATTCTCTCTTCTCACCTGAGGCATACAGTACACACTCACTCAAGACAACACACACACACACGCATTGCACGCATGCACGCACGCAAGCACGCACGCACGCACACACACACGCACACACGCACAGTCACACACACGCACTCACGCACGCACAGACAGTCACACACACACACACACACACACACACACACACACACACACACACACACACACACACACACACACACACACACACACACACACACACACACACACACACACACACACACACACACACAGAAACATGGCCCTTATTTCATCATAAATATGCTACAGCGGAGCAGGAAATGTTCCTCTGCCTCCACTTCACTTTGTAAGCAGAACTGACAGTCTGTTCTTTCTCTGTTCTTGAAAAAAAGTTTGGGAACCCCTGCTCTAGGCATCCGTGTCTGTCAGTTAACCACTTGAACCCGTGTTTATTCTGGGGCTAACGTTCGGCCGGAGTAGATCGGCTATTAGTGTGCAGCGAAAATAGAAAGAGGCCTGGAATAGAGCGTTTGGAAATACAGTCAATTAAAGGACTAACTTCATCCATTTTCATATAATTGGTCCTCACTAATGCACATTATTATATGGAGCCATTTCTGTCTACTACTCGCTCTGAGGAGGGGTGTGGACAGTTCAGAAACCTGCCTTGGCTGCCTACCAGTGACATCATCGGTAGGGAGGTATGTTAATGCAAGAACTTTTCAGGAAGAGAAAAGAAAAGACTGTAGTTTCTTCAGCCTTGAATCTCTATTGATGATGTCATGGGTAGGCAGGTTTATGAACTTTCAACAGCACACCAATGAGATGCAGAGTGAGTAGATGAAAATGATGGCATTTTATAATCCATTCCATGATCTTAATTTTGTAGAGGAAATGCAGAGCCAGATCACTCATAGCATCTCTGAGGATAGATTTCTGGATGAGCAGGTCTGTTATTAGTGGGGATCAATTATATGAAGATAAGGTTGAAAATAGCTGAGGTGCTCCTTTTGTACACTGTCAGAGTTAAGGGGGGCCCTTGAAATGTAAACGTAATGTATCACTGCCTAGTGGCGGCTGGTTTGAATTTTGGGTGGGAGGGCTAAGCGTATAATTAATAATCTGTATAATCTGTATAGTTTACATATCCAGATTTAGGAAAATATACTTTTATTTGACAAAAGTATAGACAAAAGTATACAAATCAGTCAGTCACACATCAACAACTAGTGATGGCACATATGGCATCCTGCCTGAGAGCATTTGAGCATCATCAATGCATTTGCATTGATATCAATGATATCAAAAAAATTAAATCATACTGTGGCAGTCAGTCAGACAGACAGACAGACAGACAGACAGACACACACACAGACAGACAGACACACAGTCTGTCTGTCTGTGTGTCTCTCTCTCTCTCTCTCTCTCTCTTCTCCACGGGCCTGAAAATTAAGGCCTGGCCCTAACTGGGCCCTACTGGGCCGGTCCGAACAATTACCATACTTTTAGGCCCAAAACCCCGTAAATAAATTTCTGATCATGAACAACAGCTTTCTCCGCTCATAAGCTTGCCATGGCTTCAAGCTCTGCAATTTGTCTCTGCATAGTTTCCACCACAAAAGGCTTTTGAACCTATGTAATTTTCTTTTAGTACTTTGAATAGTTTACCTGGCAGGTGTCTCGCCTCCACTGCTCGCAAAGTGCTTCCACAAATTGTATGGCCTTAACCCATTTTGGGCGGGAACCCCTATTTGTAACTATACCTTTCAGGACGGGAACCCCTTTTGGGGTTCTTGTTGGTACGTACAGTATATACTGTAT
>NC_137605.1:21389730-21392230 GCF_963280865.1 Gymnoscopelus braueri
ACAGTATTGGTTAACATTTGTTCGTACTTGCTGATAAGCACACATGTTGTTTTTGTCTGACAGTAATTAAGATTGGACTTTTGATATAGATACAGAAAATAATCTTCTTTTTTTGCATATCAACAACGAGCCCCCCCCCTCCATTGAGTTCAATAGACAAGTGGCACCATCTTGTGAGGTTTTCAGCTATTACTTTCAATGGTGTGACGTCACGTTATCTTTCTATCGCGTATATTGTATGGCCCTTTCACATTATGGCCCATAATGTGAAAAACACACTTTTTCTTCATCCCAGCTCATCTTTAAAGAGTTAAATGGTAATTTCCCAGTTGATATCCCAGTGTTCTTAAATCCACACTCACCAAGGCAATCTTCTGCTGAATCTCTATTGACAGGTCCAAGCTTTAGATTAATGACTATAGGGACGGCATTTTCCATTAAGAGGCCCCAAGCTTTGGAAACATAAGGAAATTCCTTTTGCAATCTCAGTGATTTCTTTTAGAAATAGATTGAAAAGCCATCTTTATAAACTAGCTGTGTCTTCCTTTTAGTGGTTTGTGCATATTAAGTTACAAGCCTTTCCTATATAATATACTACACTACACTACACTACACTACACTACACTACACTACACTACACTACACTACACTACACTACACTATACTATACTATACTATACTATACTATACTATACTAGGCCTATACCATACTAAACTACACTATACTAGTATTTAAAAACAAATTCTCTCCAAATTGTAAAAAATAGCAAGCTTGTAGATGTTTTGCTATTCATAATGCAACGTAGCATAGTGCTTACTGGTAAGTGGTTAAGCATTGAGGTACAGGTATTTATCACAGAAGGTACAGATAATACAATGGAACTCAGGTCTGTGCTCACACTATTATACACCGTCACAGTAGGGTGATTGATGCCCAGTAAACCTGCAATCTTCTGTTGGAACAATGGGTTAGGTGCCTTGCTCAAGGAAAGGATAAGAAGAGAGCATTTCCCATTCACTGATTCTAGACAGTAGCACAAACAGAGTCAAACATAAAAGCTTCAATCTGTGTACGCAGTTCTAACCCTGAAGACGAGGTGCCTTCATCTGCGTTACAAACTCCCATGTCTCTCATCAACTCTGACACAATCTTTGTGCCTTAACTCTGCCTTGCAACAGGGAGCTGTCATCTGTTTGTCATTTCCGTACACAAAAATATATTTTAGAATATCTTCAAAATGTATTTTAGAATTTCCAATTCTACTCAGTAGCAAGCTAGATAGGCTTTGACTTGATTTGATTTACAGTAGAACTTAATAATGTGACTGCGGGACATCTGCTTTATTTTCTTCGCATCTGATGCAGACTGTTAGACTGGCTCTCACAATTTTCAAATGCTTCCACCTGTCTGGAGAAACTACAAACTCCCTGTCGGCATCGATCTACCAACCAAACGCACCCACTCAGCTCAACGTGACATTTTTATGAAGATCAGAGTGACGGATGAGATCTGAGTCGATATATTCACAGTCGGAATCAGAATCACTTCGTCGGTAAGTATGTGGAGTAATGAATGCCATGACAATGAGGCAGAGGAGAAAGACACCGTGAGATGTGATGTATATTATTTGATTTATTACTTAATCTGAGTTGCAGTACTAACAATCACCAAGAATCTGCTTTGGCAAATGATGCAAATATATTTTAATAAACGGGACTACCAAAAATTTTCTTTTAAAATGTTCTCGCTGCTTCCACCTTTTTTCATTGACTTGTATTGTAGCAACACTTAGGAATGCATCCCCAATCTTGCTATTGTTATTTATGGAGTTCTAATGTTCTGTGTACAGCTGCAAAGTAATGTGGGTCACATCATCATGACGATGGAGGTTTTGACTCAAACTTATGGCAAAATGCACCATTTATTATTTGTATCATATCGATATCATATCATATCAGATCATATCATATCAGGAGAAAGAAAGTGAGAAAGACGAGATAGCTACAGCGACAGAGAGAGAGATAGCCAGAGAGAGAGAGAGAGAGAGAGAGAGAGAGAGAGAGAGAGAGAGAGAGAGAGAGGAAATTAGTTATTAGAGAAGAAAATCCTGACCTCAAGTGTTTTTCTCTTTCAAATAAAAGCGGTCCTTTTCCTTCCTTCCAGGGATTTTCATCAATATTGCTGCCATAATATTGCTTCCGAACCCAACACACTCACACGCACGCACGCAAGGCACACACACACACACACACACACACACACACACACACACACACACACACACACACACACACACACACACACACACACACACACACACACACACACACACATGCAAAGGCGTGCACGCATCAGCACAATGGCCTTAGCAGCGACACCTTTGACCTGTTAAAAAATGAATGGGCCAGAGAGATGAGACAGAAAGCAATTGGAGAGCAAGATGAGAGGAGAGCCACCGCCGAGAGAGACGAGGAGAGGAGAGGAGAGGAGAGGAGAGGA
>NC_137605.1:21401503-21406503 GCF_963280865.1 Gymnoscopelus braueri
CGGAGGCTAAATCAAAGCAGAGAATGGGAGATGGAGAGGATCAGTGGGTCTTTGCAAAACCATTTCTATATAGAGCTGCTTTTCACGCACGCACGCACGCACGCACGCACGCACGCACGCACGCACGCACGCACGCACGCACGCACGCACCTACTCATTGTAAACACACTGCAAGATAATAAGGGTGCATCATCAAGTATACAATGTTGTTGAGATTATCTCACGAAAGTGACCTATACACACCTCATGTGAACATGCAGAGGGATATGTAAAACACTATGGCTATGATCATGAATCATACCACACCTTTGATTGATTGATTGATTGAATACTTTATTAACAGTTTGCAAATAGTGCAGAGGTATACAGTTATACCAATAATGCTAAAAGGATAACACAAAAAGTGTTTATTCAATTCATCAAGACATATAAAGACATACAATAGCCTACTACTGTATACAAGAGATCATCAAAATATTAGGAGCAGTAAAAGCATATTTACAGAAAAACCAGTGGGGGGGTATTTTTTTTTGGCAAGCTAGAAGACTTGTCATAGGTCCAGTTGCAAATTGTAGACAGGTGCTCTTTTATGGCGTTTTTGAAGGAGGGTGGACTAGGGAGTCACACTTTTTGATGGCTGTTGGTAGGGCATTCCACCTTTTGGTGGCATAATAGTAGAATGAATACATCCCCAGGTGTGAGGTTTAGTAGTAACCTGATAAGTTTGTTTTGAGAGGTCTGAAGTTTTGCTTTTAATGCCTTTAAGGTGCTAGAGTACCATGAGGTGCATGCATAGTCAAATGACATTGGACGAGTGCTCCAGCTATGGTGTCCTCAGTGCATTCCTACTGACCAACGAGGACTCGGAGATCCTGCCAATCTCATATCCCTAAATCTCCTGTCTGTCTGTCTGTCTGTCTGTCTGTCTGTCTGTCTGTCCGTCTGTGTGTTATGAAGACAGTCATGTTATTTACATAAAAATACTCCCACTCACACTTTCCTCTGCTTTATGTATCATTGTGGTCACAACAGGGACCATCATCCTGATGAAGGTCCCTTATGGGACCTTTTTTGATTAATAAAGCATAGAAAAGTATGCGCGGGAGTATGCATTTTTGTCTGAATGTTTTCATCTTAGGGGATTTATTCCCAGCATCAAAATTTATTTTTGGAGAGAGTGTGCATGTTGATCTATCCTGAAAGTTGAGTTACTGCCACATTTGGACTTCCTTTTTATTCCATACTTATTTAAAAAAAAAAAATAGTTTTACCTTGCATGACTTGACATATTTTACTCTTATTCTTTTGCTTCACACTGTTGAGGTAAGTTCGAAGTATAAGCATTTCACTGTCTGCTATGTTGCCACTGGCTGTATTGCTCGTTTTCTTTCTACATCCACTGTCCATCCAAGTTATCTCCTTCACATATGCCTCCTTGGCTATTTCCGCACGGAACCGACCAGATTTTAACTTGTAAATATCAAACAGGTTTGAAATGATTGGAGTGGGCCCTGATGAGTCTGAGAGCAGTTCAGGAGGTCTAAGATTGAATCTGTAAACCTATCAGTGATCACATTACCAGATGTTCAGTGCTTAACCTCTGTAATGACCAAAGTCCCGGACCAGATTTCTCCTGATTGTCAGGAGGAGTGAATCAGGGATAAATCAGCTCATTTCCGCTGTAGTCTGAGATAAGCCCCCCCCCCCTCTCTCACCCTGTCTGTCTCTTTCCATCTCTCCTTGTCTCTGCTTCGACAGTTTTGATGTGGCACATTAGAGGTCATCAGTTACAATCTCTCTCTCTCTCTCTCTCTCTCTCTCTCTCTCTCTCTCTCTCTCTCTCTCTCTCTCTCTCTCTCTCTCTCTCTCTCTCTCTCTCTCTCTCTCTCTCTCTCTCTCTCACCTTGACCACAATCTGCAGGTCGAGCTGACTTAGTAGTTTGTTTGCACTAGTTTGCACTGTTGCAGGGGATGGTTTTAGTAGCTCAGAAGAAGTGCTAAACAAAGCAATTTTCCTATTTCTTTCAAGAGACGTCTTTTCAGAGACATATTTGCCTACTTACTTTCCTCATTAGGTATCTGGTTGTCAAGGAGGAATACAGTCCAGGGAGTAGTGTAAGTTGAAGCTGAACTAATGGCCAAAGGGCTGCTAGCAGCTTGTCTCAGAACATGGCTTTGCTTAATATACAGTAAAATACTGTCATGCCTAGATTAATTTGTTGGGTTTGTATGCTGATGCAGACCCAGTGGTCTGTCCTCTACAGTGCCACCATTACTGTAGGTGCCTACATGCTCACTGGAGATTTGAACCCTTACAATTTGGGTGACCCCATGACTTTCCTCTGGCCAAAATGTCAGCATTGCACACAAGATATCTAATCTGCAGATTGCAGGAGGAACCTACCGATTTTGGTGACCCAATGGCCTTTTCCTCTTGCGCCACCCTATAGATCTAAATTACCACCGTCCCTGAGATCAAAATTACCACTCGCACACAATATTGTAACAGGTTCGGTAGCAGGGGACAGATGAAAGCGGGATTATTGAATTAACAAGCGCTTTATTGTGTACTGCGATATAGAATCAATTCCCAGTCAATGGATTTCGGATCGGGCTGAACCCTTGCCCAAATTTGGAGTCATTCATCATAGATAGTAAATGGTAAAATGGTAAATGTATATAGCGCTTTTATCCAGAGCGCTTTACATAGATTGTGCATTACATTCACCCATACATTCATACACTGATGGCGGAGGAAACCATGCAAGGCACCAACCTGCTCATCGGGAGCAACTAGGGGTTCAGCATCTTGCTCAAGGACACTTCGACACTAACTCTGGGGGAGCGCCCCAGCCCGGGAATCGAACTAGGAACCTTGCGGTTTCCAGTTCACTCTACCCGGCCCACTCTACCCCTGAGCCACTGCCGCCCCCTTAGATAGTCATAAATGACTAATATCACAGGCTGGCCACATGAAGTCCGCGATCCACAAGAAGCCACACCATCTAGAGATCTACATGATCCCGACTTGTTACTATGTTCAATTAAATAGCGGTTGTCTCTGTCAAAATACCCAAAACATATCATTTTCAAATCTGGTCAGTGATTAAAATATTTAAAGATGACGCTGTACTAAAGCTGTAGCTCTGAGAGTGTACAAATGGAACAAAATATTTGGTTTACTATCAGAGTTATGGGGGTCCTTGAAATTAAAAAGTTTGAGAACCACACTGCTCAAACTAAACTGAACTTTGATTTGAGTTTGATCAAGAGATTGAGGTCCAGGTTAAAGTCTTAACCACTGCTAAGCAGTAAACACACATTTCTGCCTCGCTGGCATCACAAGCTGTGGATAACGAATGGGCACGGTTTAAACCGCTCCGCGCCAAGCCGCGTGCAAATGGAAATGCAAATAGAAATGCAAATGGAATGGTTATTTACAGTGCTCAGAACAGTTCTGCCATGCTGTGGAAATGACCTATTAAGTGTTTTTTTCCCTTTTCTTTGAGTGATGTTGTAATGCCCTGAAGTGCTCTGTGCTTTAATAGAATAGTTGTGCCAATAAAGGATTGGTTAAAGGTCTCTACCTCCCCCCCCTCTCTGCTGTTTGATGGGGCACATTAGAGGTGGTCAGTGACAATCTATCTCACTCCTCTCTCTCTCTCTCTCTCTCTCTCTCTCTCTCTCTCTCTCTCTCTCTCGCTCTCTCTCTCTCTATGTGAAGGGACACATTAGGGGTGATCAGTGTGAGTACTTTGCAGTGGTCAGCAGGAAAAGCTTCAGTCATATGGGACTTTAGTATTCAGCACTCACCTGCTTTCTCTCTCTCTATCTCTCACACACACACACACACACTCACGCACGCACGCACGCGTCGCACGCACGCACAGATGTGCACAGATGTGCACAGATGTGCACAGAGGTTAACTGTGTGTATTCAGCAGCACATCAGTGTGTGTGTGTGTGTGTGTGTGTGTGTGTGTGTGTGTGTGTGTGTGTGTGTGTGTGTGTGTGTGTGTGTGTGTGTGTGTGTGAGTGTATTGTCTATTCTGCATCCGTCTGCATGCACTCTAAAGCTGCTCCACTAGATACCGAAGCACGCCTGCCCTGTGTGTGACTGCGTGCACACATATGTGTACGTACCTGTATGCAATTATGTGCATGTTGTAGTGACAGAATAAGACAGTAAAGTCTGAGTTAGGTGGGCGTGTTGAATGCACATGCTGTTTGTGTGCGACGTGTGTGTGCTTTGTGAATGTATGTGTGTATGTGTGGGTGGGCAGGCACGTGCACACATACAGGAGCCAAACAGTGCCAACACTGGCCAACTGCCCTCAATGGCCTTTTTATGCATACATAATTTCTCTCATTTATTTATCTCTTTCCGAAGTGCAGTCACTCTCTGCCCTGCTCATTCAACACAACAGTTAGGTTGGGAAGTTGGGAAGTAACTTAGTTACAAACAACGGAACTACTAGTTTAACTAGAGCCATAATTAGTATAAGCGGTAAGACCCTCGAAGGAAGTAATGAAGACTATGCATAGAGCCTATTAACTACATTTCAGAATAACTTCCCCATCACTGACTTGTTTTGCATACAGCCTTGCCAGTCACCATAGATACAGCCTGCCATACAGGCAGTCAACAAGGACAGATTGAAGTCTGTTCGCCCCAGAATAGGGACACTAGGGTTCATGTGGTTAATGGGTTAATCTGACAATATCCTCAGTGCTTATCTATTAATCATTACATCCATATTTCATCGCTGTCAGAAACCTTTTATGTCCAAAATGGTTACTTTTCAGGAAATGGAAAAAAATGTACCTGTAATTTAGTTAGTCATAATCTCTTATTAATACTTACTTAACACTTTCAAACATTTTCAAAAATAATGAAAAGCTCACAAAAAGCTGGGCTATTTTTGCTGCTTTTGTGTGACACTGTACGTTCATCATTAATTGATGAAAAAATATGAAATATGGAGATACAAGGTGTCTGC
>NC_137605.1:21411503-21414003 GCF_963280865.1 Gymnoscopelus braueri
CGGCAGTGCAGAGGGCTGAGTCCAATTACAACGGCAAGACGGAGAACATGCCCCGGGACAAGGACAGCGGAGGTGTGTGGCAAGGACTGTGGCAAATTACCAACTCTAAGGCCAGGCACTCGGGCTGTAATGATGACCCCCAAGCTCCCTGATGAACTTAATGAATTCTACTGTCGTTTTGATAAAAACTCTATCAGCCAGCAGAGTTAGCCTTCAGTAGAAGCCCCCCTGAGTCTACCTTTTGTGATTGAAGAGCATGAGGTGAGGTGTCTGCAGTGTAATCAAAACAGCAGCGACGCTGCAGGCCCTGATCCTTGTGTCCTCAGCTACTTTAAAATGTTATGCTGCTGAACTTGTTTCATTGTTTTGACCGGTATTATCAACCAGTGTAAATTGCTAGCATGCTTTAAATCAGTAGTTAATCAGTAGTTTTTTTTATATATAATACTCCCCATGAAGCCTTGAATTCATGGAGATTTGTTCGTTTTTGTAATAATTTGATGGCCGGGTCATCGGTCAATAGGAGAGTCAGGCGGTCATCCACCGGTCATCAAATTATTGATTTAGGAATGCGACAAAAACAAAAAATGACGATGAATTCAAGGCTTCATGGGGTATGTAATTGATAAAAAAAATCCTACTCCTACTCCTTTAACCACTTCTACCCTATATAATGTTGTTGTACGTCAAATAGCGAAAATAGCTAACAGCAACACACAAAGACACACAACTTGTGAGCTTTTTTAATACAATTATACCCACAATGCTATACGACACACTTTTACAGCTAGGTAAGGCGGCTGGCTGCATGCTACCATTTTAGGTGATCACCGTTTGAAAACGTTTGAAACCGGTGAAAACGTTTTCACCTAAAAGGTGTCCGTTTGCGTTCTGCTGCGCTCTGTTCACAATGTGCCTGTGAAACCAAGGGGACCGCCCACCGAACTTCTAGACCAATCACAGCAGCAGGGTGATTTTGGTTAGTAAAAACAGAGAGATGTGTTGAGTTGAGCGGTGAATCGCTTATCACCGCAGCTCAGTGGCGTCATGTTGTAGTTTTCCGACCACCGCGGTGAGAGGGTGATCACCTGAAAGTGTAAGCGTCCAGCTTTAGTGAACAGAATACAAGTGGTTAAACTAAACAATATACTTTCAAACTCATTAGCACAGGTGTGTGTCCTATCACCTTTGCTCTACTCATTATATTGTACACCAGTGACTGTATTGTGCACTCTAACACACTGTAAAAAAATAACTAAGTTTGCTGATGATACAACACTGGTGCGACTGATTTCCTATAATGATGAGATAGCTTATAGGAATGAGGTCTCTAGTTGAGTGGTGTAGCATGAAAAACTGCTTGAAAAATAATTGGCTGTGCACTTCCCTTTCTTTCTGAATGAAACCACATTCACATCCATCGGAAAGGTTTTGACATAAAGGACTCCTCATGTCCGGCCAACTCCCTATTATTCAATTATCTCTTTTCCACAGTATCAAGACCAGAACATCTTGCGTCAGGCACTTACCCTGAAGCAATCTACATCCTAAATGCTTCACCGTAAACTACTTAAGCACATGAACATTAACTTCTCTGTTAAAGCAAAATTACCCTTTTGGTAGAGGTTTGGCTTGTGTAGTTACCTTCCCATCATGTACTGTAACTCAAAATATTGGTGAGATATTTTCAATATAGTTGCTTTGTTGATTAAAAATTATGCAAAATAGCCTCCCCATTGACTCACATTGTTGACTTACAACCTTTTCACCGTACAGTACACACACACGCACGCACGCACGCACGCACGTAACTCTCTCAACTCTCTCAACTCTCTCATTTCAAACCTTAACCCTCAAGACCGCTCTAAAAGTCTTCATTTAGCAGGCTTTTATTATAAGCTATATCATTTGGTTGTCAGGAGAATAGAGTTACTGCTGAATTTTTGGGAGCCAGAAATGTGTAGTTCTTTTAGTTATCCCATCACATGCATGCAATCTCGCGCACGCACACACACACACAAACACACACGTATGCATGCACGCGCGCACACGCACACACGCGCGCGCACACACACACACAAACACTGACGCACACACACTTTAAGTGTGCCCTCATAGTCCAGTTCGTTCATTCTTATCACACTTTCAGCGCGAGTGCAACATGACAGCCTGGTAATGACTATGTGTACACACACACACACACACACACACACACACACACACACACACACACACACACACACACACACACACACACACACACACACACACACACACACACACACACACACACACACACACACACCAGCTGGTCTTTTCCTCCTCTCTCATCAAACTTGTCATCGGCCTTGCCAGTATGTCTGGTCTCACATTAAGAGCTCATGAATAATGTGTGATTACCACAGACCCTCCACGCACGCACGCGCACACACACACACACACACACACACACACACACACACACACACACACACACACACACACACACACATGCATAAAT
>NC_137605.1:21431965-21484465 GCF_963280865.1 Gymnoscopelus braueri
GCACGCACACACACACACACACACACACACACACACACACACACACACACACACACACACACACACACACACACACACACACACACACACACACACACACACACACACACACACACACATACACATACACATACACATACACACACACACACACACACACACAGGGGCGAAAACATAATCTTCGTCCCCAGACTTAGGCCTGGTGGAGATAAAGATTAGAGAATTGGCTTACAAAACAGCGTGTATGATGCTGTTTTGCAAAAGTTGTAAGGCTGAGAGCCTGTCTACTGCACCTGTTAAAGAAATTAATTATTCATATTAAAGTTATACAGTATTGTATATTGAAGACATGAAACATTCTCTTTGATGTCCGTTCATTGACATGACGATGTGTTTGCACTTGACAAGTCTGCTGGCGCTGCAGGGGGAAGAGGCTGGTGTGGGCGGCATTGCAGGAGAAGAAAGGTAGTTAGTATCTACCATACCCGGGGATGCGCATGGCATGCCGCCATGCCCCAACTATGTCCATTGTTCAAACGTCTTTCTTCAACTTTACTCAAAGTCTCACCACCTGGAAAACGCTACTCCCGGCGGCCGTTACTGGGTCTTGCTACTCAGCTTCAATATGGACATTATCCACAACTTGCGACAGAGTAGTCTCGTGTAGCCAGACAACTATTTCACAATCTCTGAATGCTATATAGAGTCTGGAACTACAACTCCCAAAATCCGAGAGAGGAAACTGGCACTTCCGTTCACGAAAATATATTTTAAAATATCTTTACACTTTACTTTTTAATTTCCATTTCTGCTAAGCAGCAAGCTATGTATACTTAGATGATTTGTATTTATATTAGGATAAATTTGCGCGACTGTAAAGACGAAACGGAAATGGAGAGGAGGCTCCACATCCGGTTTATATTCTAATCGTGATCAGAGCTTCCGAGTCCCAGACTGTATGCCTGAAACATTTGAAAATTGTGGGAGGCAACAGTCTGGTAACACGAGACTAGCGATAGAGAGACAGAAAAGTGTTTACTGTTTAGCAGGGGCAAAAAGGTTGATCTGGATCTCATTCTCATATATATATTTTTTAAATACATTTTTATCCAACAATTTTGTAACCCATTTTTCACCCAGTGCCAATGCCTAAGCTTGTCATCCTGGGCGCTACTCTCCCTATGCCAGCCCGGGGAGAGCCCCGGACTGAGCTCATGCTTCCTTCAACGCATGAGGAGTCACCTGACAGGGGGGAGTTTCCCCGGTATGACATAGCGCGTGGGAGGAATACGTTATTCCAACTAGTTCCTTTCTGCTCCATCAGGCACCCCCGCTGAGCAGGGGGAGGCAGTATAGAGACCAGGATTAGGAGAGAACACACCCCCAGCGCCCACAGCACCCCCGGTGGGAATCGAACCCAGGACTTTCTAGCTGTGAGGCGACAGCGCTACCGAATGCGCCAGGGCCACCGTGCCCCTAACATTCTCCTAACTTTTGACCAAACTCTAATCAGATGGGCCACTTTACAGTGCTGAAGAAGCTTGCACCAAAACTGATATAATACGGTGCTGTCTTGAAATCACAGAAATAGAGTTGCTGAACAAATTGAAAATAACCTTTTGTGTGATTCGATCTAGTCAGGGTGGACATCGGTACTTAGCTTAACGTTAAATGCCTGTCGCTTGACAACAAAATATTAAGTTTTAAAACAACATAAGTGAGGAGAGGAACTTTTCAATCTGCAACACTTTTTGCTGAGGATTAGTGTGTATGTGGTGTGGGTCGACACAGTTTGCCGCCTTTCAGATATACAAGTGGTGAGTAAATTTCATCCTACATGCCATTACTGATGACTTGTATAGGCGTAGCCCTAAAGTCATTAGTAATGACTTTACTCAACTAAATATATTGACGTCACTGTAGTTTTCTTGCAGGGATGTCGTACTCCTGATTCCAGGTCCACTACAGTGGAAACACAAATGATAACCAATGGTTATGGAAATGTGTGAATGGTTATTAACTATTCACACATTCCGTCACAGAATAGAGTAGCATGGGGCAGACTCATTTGGCCTCAGAACAGTTATTGAAAAGTTCTTAGTCTCCAGTATCATGAAACTTTCACCCAGAAATCCACCTTAAAATATGAAAAAAAAAATGGAAAGCCTCGGTCTCGCCTGAGGAAGGAATTCCCAGCTGAGTGAGGCTGCAGCAAGCCGTAACCACTGAAGTGGACAGTATAATCACAGTATTACTGGCGGATGTCTGGTAATGCAATGTTCACTGGTGTAATTCTTGGTACTGTGCAGGTTAACGTAATTTGTGATTATTGTTAAGGACCAGCGCTGAAACCATAACAAATAAGGGGGAAGCACACGTGAGGGATTAACAAAATTAATGGAATTGTATTAAGAAAGGTCAAAACAATAGTAGCAAATTGTGTTGTTTCAAAAACAAATACTGGCTTGGAAACATGCTGCCAGGTTAACTAGATTGACACCAAAAATTAATTGTCAACAGAAAAACAAGGAGCTTCAAACGAACACAACATTGTACCAGGAAGAAGGGGTGGGGTTTATCCTCCCTGAAGACAGTGGCCAGCTGCCTCTAAGTCCCTGATTGCCTCCATCTCCAACAAACGAGGAACCAGCAACATAGGAAGACACACACACACACACACACACACACACACACACACACACACACACATGCACACGTACCCACACACACACACACACACACACACACACACACACACACACACACACACACACACACACACACACACACACACACACACACACACACACACACACATAAGCACCGGAAGAGGGATTTGTGTGGTCTAATCTGGAACCTAGCCCGTACATTTCCTCCCCTCGACTGTTCAAATGCCCAAAATAAATTAGGGTTAGTTCTCTTCACACTTTTTATTCAAAGGTAGCTTAATTTCTAACTTCATACCCAGGATTTACATCATAGACACTCCCACTGACTAACTGAACTGTAACAAATTGCCCCAAATTTTGCACATTAACCGCATATGGTACAGCCATGTGCTAGTCTTCGCCTAATCTCATTTTTACGATGTTGTGTGTCATTGAAATATGAGAAAAAATCTACAAAAAGATTGGTGTTTATGAACAGGAACTTGATGTGAGAAGGCGTGTACCTCTCCTCATACTTGTATGCTTTCATGTCTGATTTCCAAATGCCGTTCTTTTGGATCTCTGTGTGGAGTTGGACCCAGTTCTCCATAGACCAATGCAGAGGAGCTGTACAAAACAGTTCCAGCTTCAGGTTCTGACTATCCTTGGCTTCCTCGCTACTGGGGCGCTTCAGAGAGAGCTCACGGACAGGTCGGGGATATCCCAGTCATTCCCGAGCCATCTGATGCTTAAAGTCTGGACAGGCATCATTCGGCTCAGGCCCCGGTACATTAGGTTCCCTACTGTGGTTGAACAGACTAACATCAAAATGCAATTTGCAGCGAAATGTGATCGGTGCAATTGAATGCACTCACATTGAAACACGAGAACCACGAGAGGATGAATTTTTCTTTGTTAATCGAAAACACTTTCATTCAATCAATGTGCAAATATGTGCAAATGGCAATGTGGTTGCACAAAGGCCTGGGTGCAGCCATTCATTAACCTTAAACCCTTAGTTGACCGAAGTCTCCCATGGGCTCTACACTGCACTACTTGTCCGCTTTGTTTTTGCCTCTACACCAAATCTTTTCACACAGGAAGCACAGCAGACATGCAACAACACCATTCACAGTCCTACTCTGTCTGTGGTAGAGCACATTTTTGGGTAACTGGAGGTGGCTCTGCTTGGACGCTGTGGGTGGGTGACTTATATATGGTTCAATGAGCTTGTTTCTCCGGCACGGCATCGGGAGGACATGACCATGGTGCTGGCATCAGCAGCTGGCCGCAAGGACAAGGAGGTGACAATTCCTCCACTGACAGATGTTTGGTCCAGGATGCCAGCCATGTGCAAGGCCAGTGGAGAGTGTGCTACAGTCTCCTCCTCCAGGGGTTGTTACACTTGCCTTGTGGGTATTGATCCACTTGATGGCCTCCCTTTTGAAGTCCGACCACTTTTGTCTTTTTTTCTTCTTTTTGTTTGGTTGCTCCAAAACAATGCTATTTATAACACAATTCCTCCCACTCTTCTTTTTTCGTAGGCCGCCAGACAGTTTTATTTAACCATTCTTCTGTCCGCAATTCAGTTGAGGCACTCCGTTGGTTTTTCCCTTATTTAAAATAGATGCCAAGTCATACTGTAGGTACACAACATATTTAACCAAGCAGGTTAATTCTTTTTTCATACCGACACATTCTGTCACTGAAGTGGCTCGAGACAACCCACGGTGATCAGAACGACGACCCAACAGGGGCAGGGACTAATCTACAACATGTCGTACAGTCCACTTTCTGTTCCTGAACAAAGACTCCTCAACAAAGGTCTGTCTTACTGTATGTACCTACACCCAAACTTGATCCTTTCTAACTTAAAGTTGAGATGTTTAAATTCTATAGATCAATCAAACTGAAGTATTTCTATAGAAAAGACAATGTTCAAGTATATTTACCATCTAACACTCCCCCCTTGAGAGTCAAAAGTCAATTTTGTCCTCCAGTCAATAACCCTACCATTGATACATTCATCAAATTGGTAAATAAAGACATAGACAATCTAACAAAGACCAACAATCAGAGAGATGTGGGGAGAACAGAACGCGATATGCTTACAACATTGTCTAAAAAACATGATGTCATTTGTCGTCCAGCCGATAAAGGTGGAGGCCTATGTGTACTAAACAGAACAGATTATGTTAATGAAGCTCTTTCTCAACTTTCAACCACTTCTTGCTATGTCAAATTGGACAAAGATCCCACAATTGCCTATAAGAAGGAAACTGACAGCTTCTTCCATGATTCATTGTTAGAGGGTTGTATAACACAAGCAGAGTATACATTTCTAAGCAAAGACAATCCCTCTGTCCCTCTGTTTTACTGTGTTCCCAAAATTCACAAATCTCCAGGTAGACCCATAGTGGCCTCTAATGATATAGCCTCACAGAGCCCCTCTCTAAGTGTTGATCGCCACATGAGACCCATTGTAATCACATTGCCCTCTTATTTAAGAGACACAGGAGACTTCATTCAACAGCTTTCAGAGGTAAATATCCCCAATTCCACCACCAACATTTATTTGGTTACCCTTGGTACCCGTGGTCTCCCTTTACACCAATATCCCCCATGATTTAGGCATGGAATCCTTAAGATTCTATTTAGACTTAAGGGAAGAACTGACACCTCCAACCAACTTTTTGGTGGAAATGACATCCATGATTTTACAGAAAAACTTTTTCCTGTTTGAAAACTCCTTCTATCTCCAACTGCAGGGGGCACCAATGGGCTCAGTATTTAGTCCAGATTATGCAGGCATTGCCTTGGGCTTTCTAGAACATAATTCAGTGTGGCACAACAATCCATTTACTCACAACATGCTGTTATTTAAGAGATACATTGATGATATTTTTCTCATCTGGCAGGGAACTGAGGAAGAGTTACACAGATTTGTGTCCTACCTAAATAATCTGACCCCTACCCTCAAATTCAACATGGAGTTCAACAAAACTGAAATTCCTTTTCTAGACACCCAGGTACACTTTTACAGGAAGGTAAATTGTCCACCACTCTGTACACCAAACCTGCAGACAAGAACAACCTGTTACATGCCACCAGTGCACACCCCCCTGCTTTGAAGAAAGGCTTACCATATTTTCAATTCCTTAGACTAAAACAAGTTTGCAGTAGTCCTTCAGATTTTCAGAAAGAAAGAGATATCATGTACGCTTCTACCCTTGTCTACATTGTGTAGCATCAGCATGTAAATATTCCAAGAAAATGAACACATTTAAAAGTGCAGTCACTAACAAACAATACACCATCAGACAATTTGTCAACTGTAGTTCTTCTAATGTAGTCTTCATGATTTCCTGTACATGTAATCTCCAGTATGTAGGGCAAAACATCCAGACCAGTCTGCACACGCATTATAGAACACATGAGTGCCATCAGACGTAAGGATATTAAATCTCCTATTGCCAGACACTTTATGGAAGCCGGGCACTCCGTAGCAGGTCTGTCATTCATAGTGATAGAACAAGTTAAGAAATCCAGAAGAGGTGGTGAGTTAGACACCAAACTCCTACAAACTGAATCCATATGGATTTTTCACTTACAGTCTGTTAACCCGGTGGGAATGAAGACCTTTCCCTCCAGTGCTACAGTACCTATACACGAATCCACAGACGCGCTGCCTGTAGGCAGCCATAGCTGCGACACCGCAGCTATGGCTGCCTACAGGCAGCGCGTCTGTGGATTCGTCTATAGGAACCCTGTATTCATTTTATTTTGTACTATTTTGTAAAATTCCTTTCAAAAAAATCTTCAAAAATGTTTCTCAAATGTTTTTCAAAAATGTTTATTAAGAGAATGCTGACATGGCTGTATGACCCTGGTTCTGTTGTCTGCAATGAACGCCCCACCGTAACCATGGTAATGACCCTGAGTAGTGATCCTCAGCACCTGAGCTGAGCAGATCTAGCACCCAATAAAAGCAGTGTATTTGTCTGTGTGCCACCCTTATAGCACTAATGAAGGTCCTAGGACTGAAACGTTTGCTTTTTTAAATCACTATGAGCACCGAGCACACTATGAGCATTATATAAAATAAAGAAAGTGTATTTTCTAAAGTCTGTCTAAGGAGTTTTCCTTAATTGTTATGCAGTGAGCGAGTCTTTTTCTGCCAGTTTTCCTTTATGTTTTGTTCTGTCCCCAGTCTTTTCCTGCCTCGAGGGGATCTCTATCCAATATAACCTGTTCATGTCAAGCCTGTTTTCAGATTCGGCCTCCAGATTCTATGAGCCACTCCATCCTATTCATAAACGGCCATTCACACCATGAATGATCAATCTAACTATAATGATGGGATGATGAGACTGAGTCAGTCGTACTCTTGCTGAGAGAAACATGGCCTTTTTAGTGTTGTGCTGAGTGCTTATGTCCTCACTTTCCTCATGCTGTGGAGCACCGACAGTCCTGAGGACATTCTCAATGGAGTTTATACATAGGCACTACGATATTTGTAGTCGGTCAGTTTTGAGCAGCGTGCCATCTCTGGTGTTTACTGTGGTGGTATCAGTGGTGTTATAAGGCCATCTCCTTGGTTTTACCTGTATTGAGATGCAGTCTTCCATGCAGACAACAGAAGGGTGTGAACCTGCTCCACTGTATTTGAGACCAGTGCAATGTCATCGGTGATGTCCAGGTCGTGATATTCACTGAAGGTAATTTCCGACTCTTGCTTGAGACCATGATCAATCCTAGGTCTTCCTCTCTCCCTCTGATGGCTTTCCTCGCCACGTACTGTAGTCAAGCATGATGATGATGATTTACTGTACATATTTTTATTTTCAATTTCTAACCTGTTGATATGATGTTTACTGTACATATTTTTATTCTCGATTTCTACCCTTTTATATGATGTTTTCGCATTGTAGTGTATATTTGTCTGTCATTAAATGTTTCGATGAATCGAGTTCAAAGGACCCCAATGGAAACAAGCCATAGTGTTTTTTGGGGTTTAAAATCCTCTTAACAGACTTTGTATTGAACTGTCCTTCCCTGTGCTTGTCTTTGCAAACTGTTAATAAAGTATTCAATCAATTAATCAATCAATCAGATGAAGAGGACGTATGGTCCGGGAGTATCACCCTGCAGTGGTACCATTGGGCACGGTGACTCTGGCCTGGGTGCGTGCGTAAGACACAGTTTTCACAAGCTGCTCCGGTATGCCCTGAGTATGGCCAGCATCTTTTCCCTGTGGATGGAGACAGAACGGCTTTGCCATTCACACACGCACACACGCACACACACACACGCACACACGCACACGCACACACACACACACACACACACACACACACACACACACACACACACACACACACAGACACAGACACAGACACAGACACACACACACACACACACACACACACACACACACACACACACACACACACACACACACACACACACACACACAGTTCTCAGGAGAAGGTAGAGAACCGGACAAATCCGGATGAGCACCATCCTATTGAATGTCTTAACCAAAAGAGACTAATGCCCCAATAATTGTCGGTACAGGTGAGATCTCCAGGTTTGAGACAATATTAAGGGTGCTCCATATTGCTCTGGAAGTTCTCCCTTCTATGTCCCTTAATGGGTGACACATTGTTTATGAGGTCAGGCACAAGCTTTTACGTATTTCAGGACCTTTGCACAACCCCTTCTTCTCCACTTCACATGTCATACTCCCACTATGTGCAAAGGGCCCATCCTCGATGTCAGGGTCCTTGAACTCTTTCTCCGCCTCAGACTGTTCCAATACCCTAGGCTTGTCTGTTGCACTGAAAGTGATTCCAACAATATTATTCGCCACTGTCGTCGCTATAATTATGATGTAGACTTGAAATTCATCCATTGTAATCCATCTTTGCAAGGAAGATGAATATACCAAGGTGTCTGCTAAAGAAAACAGTGAGCAGAAAGGGCCCCCAAAAGTGCTTGTAGTGCTAATAAAGCTCATAAAAAGCACAGAACACAAAAGTTTCCGTGGAATGCAGCTACTGAAATGTGACACGTTTCATCTCGCTTCCTCAGGCAGCTTCAAGGGTTCAGTGATTGTATTGTTTATGTCTCCTTGCGTTCTGTCTCTATAATGCTAATCCGGTCATTTGCATTGGCTTTTTTTAAGCATGGACAAACACAATAGGTAAAATGAAAGTTCTATTAGCGACATTTCATGCCAAAAGTGTCACTTTTTTAACCTCACACGTACATTAAAATGCATAAAATAACTTACACATTCTTATTTCTTATCAGACATCCACTTCCTCCTTACAGTGTTCTCTTGTTGTCTCTTGTTGCTTGCCCTACCCATACAGTAAAAGTTTGGGCTCAAGACTGTTTCGGGAAGAACTAGTCCTCTCGCAATTATCTCGTCAAGAAACAGCAGCAAAAACCTCAAAGTCAACAACATATTCCTAATGAGAATCATATGTTACCTGCTCTGTCTTATTCAATACTACAAGCTTTTACTTGCTACTTTGTGAGCCATTATTTTTATACTGTGGCAAATGAGCCAGAGAAATCAATAGCATTTAGGGCTGTCAAATATGTATAGTTTTTCTTTTACTAATAATTTTTATCCCTCGATTTTGTAACCCTTTTTTCACCCGGTGCCAATTTGCTAAGTGATCCTGGGCACTACACTCCCCCCACCAGCCTAGGGAGGCCAGGGCCGAGCTCATGCCTCCTTCAATGCATGAGAGCCAACTGACCTTCTTGTCACCTGACAGGGGGGAGTTTCCCTGGTTGGACGTAGCGCGTGGAAGGATCACATTATTCCAACCAGTTGCCTCCAGTTGCCTTCAGGCGCCCCGGCTGACCAGGGGGAGGTAGTATAGTGACCAGGATTACTACATGTTTTTGTGAGGGTATTAACTACCCTAGGGAGAACATGCAAACTCCACACAGAGTAGGCCCTTTCGCCAACCCCACCTAGGGTATGGGCGCTGATGACGCGGAGGAGAAGACACGCCCCCAGCGCCCACAGCGTCCCCGGCGGGAATCGAACCCAGGACCTTCTAGCTGTGAGGCGACAGCGCTACCAACTGCAGGCGCCACCGTGCCCCTTGTAGAGTTTTATTAACAAGTTTAGACATATCGCGACATGTTATGAGCTTGTAGATTGGCTATTTTAGGTGAAAAGGTTTGGTTTAGAAGCACAAAAAAAGGAGGGGGGCTAGCATAGATGAGGGACTCTGTTCAATGAAGTAGGTTTTAACTGGTTAGGGAAACTAATCCGAACTACATTGCTTATCGGTTCCAGGACTTGGGAATATCTCTGAATGGCAATCAATTTTGTGATTACATTTACAGTAAAACTTGTTGATTCGGTGGAAAGACTGTTAATCTCTGCAACATGAATAAAACATTAGCTTAATCTAAAGGTCCAGAGAAACCGTTTTCAATTTGCTGTTCAACAGGGAACATGGATTCTTGTCACTCGACTGTCCTCCTCATCATTGAGACTTTCACTTGGGATTAATAAAGCCCATATATATCTAGATCTGCATGTCAGAGGAATCAGGAAACATGTTTTAATCAGATTAATTGATGTAAAGTTACCCAAAATGTTAGAACTGGTGTATGACCAAAGCCCCTGGAGAAACGGTCCTCCCATCATTAGTCCATTTCAGATAACCAATTTTCTTCCAGTAATAAATTACATCATTTAATACTGGATTTGATAAGAGAATCATTGGATTCCCATCATGTCAGTTAGTTTGTTGAACGATCAGTGAGGAAACTCAGAAAGATGCTTCCAATATTCAGTTTGAATATTCCCCAACGATTACATTACATGCAATGGGTGATGCAATTAGATGGAAGAGTAAGCTTGTGATATATAAACAAAACTGCACGCCAGAGTGTAATCGTGCCTATTGAAAATCTCAACGATACTCTGTTGTTTGCTGTTATCTTAAACATTCAGCAACTTTATAAGAGTGAAGAGTTTTGCACCTGACTACAGGTATACAATGAATAAACAAGGACAGTTTCTACTGATTGCAGAATGGTAGGAAGTGTTTGGCAATGTATGACGTCGATGAAGACTACTCTCTCTGTTGAGTAGTTGTTGTTTTGTTGAATAGTTCTTGTTTTTAATTGTAAGTCAGGGCATACATATAAACATATAGGCCACATGTTTTATAATCAAATGGTATTTCAAATGCATCCTTTGGAAAATGAGAGATCAAGTAGTTGGCACTTTCTCCTTTGTGAACGTGGAAAAGAGAAAAGGAGATACTACACAGTAAACAAAACGGTGTTGTGACCATAGGGCCATACCCCCTCAACCTGCTCAAGAGTAGCCTGGTAGACCACCCTGGTCGCGGAATTCACTTTTCATTTGATTTCAGCAGACCGGTCTGCTGAAATCAAATGAAATGTGAATTCCACGACCGGGATGGTCTACCAGTCTAGCTCAGGAGTAGGGATGGGGCTCAACGAAAATCTATTACAAGTCAGATGATTATAACTGAAGCTAAGATTATATCTGAAGACAGACAGACAGACAGACAGACAGACAGACAGACAGACAGACAGACAGACAGACAGCACCAGGATGTAGTTTATCTGTTTATTGGCAGATCAGTGTCGTCGCCTTTTAAATAATAGATGCTATCTGCTGACGAGGTCCTCGTGTGCTGTGTGTCTCTGAGGACGAAGAGGACACACGCACACGCGCATACGCACGCACACACACACACACACACACACACACACACACACACACACACACACACACACACACACACACACACACACACACACACACACACACACACACACACACACACACACAGCTCATCCCCCTGACTCTCCCACCCCCCTCTCTCTCTCTCACAGTTATTGTAGCTCAAAGCAGTGATGGGTCGTGAAGATTTGGGATCAAAGAGGCGGGTGAGGAATGAAAAGAGAGCTGGGAAACATTCCTAGCTGCTTGTGTGTGTCTTATCGGACTGCTCTCCTCTGCTCTCCTCGTGGAGGGAGGGGAGGTTGCGTGAATCATGAAGGCAGTTAAAGAACCACTTGGCAGCAAACGGCACATTCACCATCGAAGGTCAGACATACATCACCCCAGAGAGAGAGGGGGGGTCATATAGGGGAAGGGGGTGACAGAGAGAGATGGGGTGGGTGGGTGAGGAGGGGTAGATAGCAGGAGAGAGTGTTCCGATAGAAATGGAGAGAGGGGGGGGGGGGGGGGGGGTTGTTGAGAGCAGAAAAAGAAAGAAAGAAAAAAGAGAGGTGGGGGAATGGAGAGAAAGATGGACTTGGGGAGAGAGGATGATGGGGGTGCTGAGAGAGGAGGAGAGGGCAGGGGGTAGATACTGGAGGCATCAATAACCATCTTCTGTCTTTTACTTTTCTGGGTGGGCGTGGAGGTGGAGGTTAGGGTTGGGTTATATGAGTGCAGCGTGTGCCAGAGAGAGAGAGAGAGAGAGAGAGAGAGAGAGAGAGAGAGAGAGAGAGAGAGAGAGAGAGAGAGAGAGAGAGAGAGAGAGAGAGAGAGAGAGAGAGAGAGAGGGGAGAGAGAGAGAGAGAAGAGAGAGAGAGAGAGAGAAGAGAGCAGTTTGTCTTGGCTGGCGCTAACATATAGCTGCTAGCTATATATGTGTCCTACTGTCAGAGAGATTCTGGGCAGATAAACAACTGCTGTACGCACACGCACACACATGCATGCGCGTGACACACACACACACACACACACACACACACACACACACACACACACACACACACACACACACACACACACACACACACACACACACACACACACACACACACACACACACACACAGACACATGCAGGGCATGCTGCACACAGATAGGCATACACAGACACCATGCACATGAACACACATGTACCCACACAACAAACAGACATACAACCACACATCAGTGCACACACGGGCACAGGTGTGTGTGTGTGTGTGTGTGTGTGTGTGTGTGTGTGTGTGTGTGTGTGTGTGTGTGTGTGTGTGTGTGTGTGTGTGTGTGTGCACACACATGTGCACGCACACCTGTGCACGCACTCACACACGTTCCTTTTCATCTCTCAACAAAAGAGCTATTTTGGCTGGAGAATTTTAAATTGAAACTGGTATCTGGTATATGTCTGAGTCGAGTGGAGAGGAGAGCGGAAGAGAAGAGAAGAGAAGAGAAGAGAAGAGAAGAGAAGAGAAGAGAAGAGAAGAGAAGAGAAGAGAAGAGAAGAGAAGAGAAGAGAAGAGAAGATGAGACTAAGGAGATGAGAGGAAGAAAGGAGAGGAAATGAGCAGAGACGGGAGCAGGTGAGAGGAGCGGCCCAGTGACCCATCTCATTCAGAATTTTAATCTCATCAGTCTGCTCTCTTTCCTAATTGACTCCGTTTCCCATCAGCCCCCTCCACAGGGACCACTGCTGTTCTGTTTTATACGTCTGATTACCGCTCAGTGCCATCTGCAGACTGCTCTGTAATCAACAATACTCAGTATTTATAGAACAGCCGCTGCTATTTCACCAAACAGCCCATGAAAGTCTACGCAAATACAAACACAAAATACAAAAACTAAAAAGAATCAAGAAGAGGCATTAGCTCTAAGAATGAAATTATACTTCTCACACAATTGGATATTAATGTTAAAACGCCTTTATTTTCTTTGGTTTATTCGAAAAGCAGTAATAACAAATATTTTGACCCTCAGGCATGAAGGCCTGAGGGTCAAAATATTTGTTATTACTACTTCATCAGAGGTCTTCATCAAAGGTCTTCATATGAGGTCTGCATCAAAGGTCTTCATCAGAGGTATTCATTAGAGCTTTTATAGAGGAATTTATTAGATGTCTTCATCAGAGGTTTTTCATCATAGGTCTTCCTCAAAGGCCTTCCTCAGAGGTCTTCATCGGGGGAACTGTGGTACCGCAGTGACGTTGTGGATGTTGTGGTTCCTCAGTGCAGATGAACTGCCACTTCGTTCAACCTTCAACGTCCCTTGACCCTCTGTCACCACAAGATTTTCAGAGCACCGCTGTTAGGGGTGCATAATACTCGAGTAAATGAGCAGTCATTTCGTAAATCAAAAACAGTGAAGGCATCTTTTTCTTTTTTACATTTTATTCATGTTTGACAGTAGTGGACAGTAACGGAGTAAATGTACTGTATTTAAAGGTAGGTTAATTATATTTATCTCTATATTAAAGGGGGCACGGTGGCACAGTCGGTAGTGCTGTCGCCTCACAGCTAGAAGGTCCTGGGTTCGATTCCCGCAGGGGACGCTGTGGGCGCTGGGGGCGTGTTCTCTCCTCCGCGTCATCAGTGCCCATACCCTAGGTGGGGTTGGCGAAAGGGCCTTTCTGTGTGGAGTTTGCATGTTCTCCCCGTGTCTCCTAGGGTAGGTACCCTCACAAAAACATGCAGTAATCCTGGTCACTATACTGCCTCCCCCTGGCCAGCCGGGGCGCCTGATGGAGGGGAAGGGAACTGGTTGGAATAACGTGTTCCTTCCACGCGCTACGTCCAACCAGGGAAACTCTCCCCTGTCAGGTGACAAGAAGGTCAGTTGGCTCTCATGCATTGAAGGAGGCATGAGCTCGGCCCTGGCCTCCCTAGGTTGGCAGAGGGAAGGTAGTGCCCAGGATTACATAGACAATTAGCACTGGGTGTAAAAAATAGGGTTACAAAATTGTGCGATAAAAATTTAAGAAAAAAAAAAAAAAAAGGTAGGTTAATTATTATTATTAAAATGTGTTATTATTTGGTAAAACGTTTTTTGTTAAAAGGTTAAAGGTCTATATTGTGATAGTAATCATTGTTATAGAGTGTTTGTTCAGTCACAGGGGTCTCCCTGTCTCTCCAGCTCTTTATTAAACAGAAAATACATCTTTAGGTATGTGAAATTTCAGCCAATCAGAAGAGAGTACCCATTTATCAGCTTTTTTATTGTGTTCCAGTTCCAATTTTGTCTGCTCATTTCTTAGTGCCATCACTTCCTATTTCCCTTTTTTAATCTGTATCCTGACTGAGTTCTCTATCCTGATTGGATAGAATTGGTATCCCAACCTGAAAATTTTCTGTTTAATAAAGAGCTGGAGAGACATGGAGACTCCTGTTACTGAACACACACTCTATAGCAATGAGTACTATCAGAATATAGAGCTATTTAACACTTATTTGAGCTAAAGAAAATCACTTACCCTACCTTTAAATACAGATTCTGAGGATCTGTACTTTACTTGAGTATTAGATTGTTTTGATACTCATTACTCTTACTTGAGTATATTTCCAAGACAAATATTTTACTTGTCCTCGTACATTTCTTGGAAGGCTGTAATAATAATAAACTTTATTTATATAGGACCTTTCATGACATGAATGCAGCTCAAAGTGCTTTACAGAGCAAAAAAGATAGATAATAATAGGAGGCGTGGGGCGCTGTCGGTAGCGCTGTCACCTCACAGCTAGAAGGTCCTGGGTTCGATTCCCGCTGGGGGCGCTGTGAGCGCTGGGGGCGTGTCTTCTCCTCCGCGTCATCAGCGCCCATACCCTAGGTGGGGTTGGCGAAAGGGCCTACTCTGTGTGGAGTTTGCATTTTCTCCCCGTGTCTCCTATAGGGTAGTTAATACCCTCACAAAAACATGTAGTAATCCTGGTCGCTATACCGCCTCCCTCATGACAGCCGGGCGCCTGATGGAGGGGAAGGGAACTGGTTGGAATAACGTGTTCCTTCCACACGCTACGTCCTACCGGGGAAACTCCCCCCTGTCAGGTGACAAAAAGGTCAGTTGCCTCTCATGCATTGAAGGAGGCATGAGCTCGGTCCTGGGCTCCCTAGGCTGGTGGGGGGAGTGTAGCGCCCAGGATCACTTAGAAAATTGGCACCGGGTTAAAAAAAAATGGGTTACAAAATCGTGGGATAAAAAATTTAATAATAAAAAAAAAGATAATAAAAAAAAAAAGCAGAAGTGCTTTACAGAAAAGCAGTAATACTTTAAAAAGAACACAAAAGCAACATTAAAACCATTTAAAAGAATGGCATTAAAATAATGGCCAAAGCCGCCACCCCCGTAGAAGCAGAATGCTGCTTCACCGTGTTTTTTATATGACATTTCAGGCACTTCGAGTAGGCCAGCACTAGAAGACCTGAGGGGGCGGTTTGGAACGTATCTAGGCAGGAGGTCATAGAGGTAGGAGGGTGCCAGACCATTGAGAGCTTTATAAACAAGTAAAATAATTTCAAAATCAATCCTAAAAACAACCGGGAGCCAATGTAGTGATGCTAAAACTGGAGTAATATGTTCTCTCATCTTAGTTTTAGTTAAAACTCTGGCTGCCGCATTTTGAACGAGTTGTAATCTGTCGGTTGTTTTCTTTGGCAGGCCAGAGAAAAGTGCATTACAATAATCAAGCCGAGAGAAAACAAAAGCCTGGATCAACGTTTTTGCATCGTCCAACGACAGATAGGCTCTAATTTGTGTAAAGTACTGAGTACTTTTAGGTTGGCTGTTTTTTTTTATACTTAAGTATAGTAAAAGCAATAACTTTTTTTACTATTACTTGAGTAACATTTTTAATTAGCTACTTTTACTTACGTAGTGGATCAAATTTGACCAGGAGTATCTGTACTCTATACTCAAGTACTGGGGTCGAGTACTTCGTCCACCTCTGATGTTTGACATATCAGTCTCATGTGATTTTTTTTTTCATTGTATACTTGCAGTGGGAGATATCAAATAAATGCACCGTGAGCTTTGGGTGCCATTATTGCTTCTGATCTGAAATGACATACTGAGACGTAATGTTATCTCCTCACTGCTCTATGACAGTCTGTTGTCAAAAAGCCATTTGACTTGGATCGGATGAATAAAAATCGCCTGGCATGGCCAGACTGGTTTCCAGGCTAGAACTAAATATGTAAACTGTGCCAGGTGGAAGTAAATCATTTTAAAAAGTACACAATGAGTTGAAAAGTGACATATCACAGGATAAGACAACTCATTATTTTTTATGTATTAACTACAGCATGTTCTTTTAAATGACATAATGAGCTCATTTGAAGGATTACACAAATGTTTAGGCACACAATGATTGTCTCATGTTGCGTCACTCACAAAGAGAGACTCGCCCTGAACAGAGCTAAAAAAAATAGCTTTTGTCAAAATGAGTACACAAGTAATCACAGGGGGACTGGAGCGTGTATTCGATTACAAAAATGTTGTTTATCTTGTGGTACTTGTCTACCATTGTTACTGTATGTTGTTGTGCTAGAGACTGAAGCTTTTTTTCTTACGGCTGCACTTGTTCTAAGAGGCTGGATGACAGCTTTAGCTAAATGTGTAAATGTAGCTAATGTGAGCAGAGCTACATTACGACACATCACAACCACAGCCCTGTGATTAATGAGCTTCTATGCTGTACATGGCTTCCAATTTTGTGTTTATTACATGTGTGTGCATATGTGTGTGTGTGTGTGTGTGTGTGTGTGTGTGTGTGTGTGTGTGTGTGTGTGTGTGTGTGTGTGTGTGTGTGTGTGTGTGTGTGTGTGTGTGTGTGTGTACATGCACATGTACAGTATGTTCATTTTTCTGTGTGAGAGAATGTGTGTGTGTATTTTCTGTGGGTGTATGTATTGATGTTTCTGCCTTTGTGTGTATGTATGTGTGTGTGTGTGTGTGTGTGTGTGTGTGTGTGTGTGTGTGTGTGTGTGTGTGTGTGTGTGTGTGTGTGTGTGTGTGTGTGTGTGTGTGTGTGTGTGTGTATAATGCGCTTGGCTGTGCCTTTGAGTTGGACTCTAATCTAATGTGCTGGCCAGCTCTGCTCCACTGACCTCCAATGATTTAAAGCTGACCTCAGCCCTCTCATTCAATACACTATCCCCCTCATCACAGTGTGTGTGCGTGCATACGTACCTGTGTGTCAGTGTGTGTGCTTGCATACGTACCTGTGTGCGTGTGTGTGTGTGTGTGTGTGTGTGTGTGTGTGTGTTTGTGTGTGTGTGCGTGCGCGTGTTTGCATCCCTTACTAGCCTATCTCTCTCTCTTATTGCTCTCTATCTCTTTCTCTCCATCTCTTGTTCCTCTCTCTAACCTTCACCTGGACTTTATGGGAGCAACCGCTTACAGTACACACACACGCACGCGCGTGCGCACACATACACACACACACACACACACACACACACACACACACACACACACACACACACACACACACACACACACACACACACACACACACACACACACACACACACACACACACACACAGGGATCTACAGCATGCAAACACAATAACTCATATAAATGATCTAAATAATTAAGATATTGTATAATAATTGTAACCCATGTACTGTGCTGCTCTTAACAGTGTACAGTCTCGTTCCGTGGTTCAAAGCCACAGTCAGCAGTTCTCAGACTGGAGTAAACACATTTAACATAGTTCTACCAAATAACGCTTGGTTCTAATATCTAACAAAGTGGCACATTAAAGGGGAAAGACGGCTTTGAATTCTACGCTTGATTTGATTAGATTTTCTTCTAGGAATTTAAAAGCACAACAACTCAAGGTGTATCGTGACACCAAGTCCCAGAAAATAGCACTTAAAAGTTTTACTGAAAACACATATTGTTTCCAAAGTGGTCCTCGGTGGAAACAAATAAACAGTACATGTATATTATAGCTTTTGTTGTGCAGCAATGTACGGAGCCCCTGAAGGGACATTACTAGGTAGATTGTTTTAGGTAAACATTTTTAAAGGGTCACTTTATTTTTAAAAGCTGGCGGTTTATGTTTTGTGGTATGGGGGAAAAAAATCATATGTTGGCAGAAAAAAAGAGGAGGCTATAAAAAAAAATTTTAAAAGGGGAAGGAATTTTTTTGGGGGGTTCACTTTTTTTTTTATAGTTGCTTTATTATTAAAGGGTGTATAAAATAGTCTTTTTAGAGAATGATATTTTTGTAAAGAGGGATGATTTTTTTTATTTAGAAAAAATAAAAATAAAAATAAAAGTGAGTGTTTTTTTTCTTTCAAAAGGAGATTTTTTTTTTCAATAAAAATGTTTCTTTTTAATTTTGTTAAGGTAATTTTACATATTTTTTCCAAGTATTGTTTCATCTTCAAAGTTTTTTTTTCCAACGGCCGGGGGTCCACAGGGGTCCCCGTGGTGGGGGTGGCGGCCGGGGTTCCACCGAGGTCCCCGTGGACCGGCCAGGGGTCCACGGGGGTCCCCGTGGCGGCCGGGGGTCCACGGGGCTCCCCGTGGCGGCCGGTGCTCAGCTGCCCGACCTGTCCGAAGGGCCACCCTTCCTGGGTACCAGATGGGACGAGTCCCCTCCCTGCCCTGGAGGTGCGCCTCGAAGCTCCGGGCGGCCCGTGGACCGTCTCTACCCGCCGAAGGTAGTTCACAGTACAAAATCAACAGTGTTGCATAAAAATAGTAATTCACCCCAATAAAATACTTATTTTCTATTAATTACACATTAATAAAACCCCGTGAAGCATTAAATTCATGGAGATTTTGTTGTTTTTATTGCATTCCTAAGCCAATAAGTTGATAACCGGCGGTCTCTCCGGTAGGAGACACAAAGGAGACTCTTTGTGTCTCCTACCGACAGACCGCTGGAGAGAATCCATGAATTCAATGCTTCATGGGGTGTGTAATTGATAGAAAATAAGACATTTTTGGGGTGAACTACTCCTTTAAAGGAGAATACCGGACAAATTAAGTGTTGTCTTTGATGTCTCGTTACTCACCGACCGACGTGAAAAGTGGCGTTCTTTTTTTCCATAGATTCCCGTGTCGTCATTTTTTAAACCCCCTCCGTTGTCAGAATGGGAGCGCGTGGGTTAGGGAGATCTGGCAACACGAGTTGCCAGGTTCTGGAAAGAAACAAGCATCCAGTGTTAAATCGTTCGCCATTAACGGTGGCCTCGCAGGAAATTTCAACGCATGTTTGACTATCATGAGACTCCACAATGACTAGCAGTAGAGAGAAAAACAACTTTGCCTCGGTTATAATAGACGAATCTCCCTAACCCACGCGCTCCCATTCTGACAACGGAGGGGGTTTAAAAAATGACGACACGGGAATCTATGGAAAAAAAGAACGCCACTTTTCACGTCGGTCGGTGAGTAACGAGACATCAAAGACAACACTTAATTTGTCCGGTATTCTCCTTTAAGATGCACTAAGCATTTTCCAACTACTAGGGGGTGACATAAATTGCAACAAATGTGTCAAATATAATATAAGTAAGGCTTGAAAACCCCTAAGGATAAACTGCATTAAAGACTAACAAAATGTGAGCCCTGACTTCATAATTACTGCCTGCTCGAAGCTACTAACTTGGGCGCACATTTCGGTGACAGTTGCAAAGTGGTAGCATGACACGACACGATTTGTTATGAATTTTCAGTCTGAAGCAACAGTCTAAAGCATTGGTTCTCAAAGTGGCGTCCGGGGACCCCAGGGGTCCTTGGAGGGGTACCAGGGGGCCCCCAGCTAAGTTACAATTATTTACTAAATTAGCGTCACAGTCATTTTAACCACTTTAACCATGTTATACTTTCGCTATTCAAAAATGGCAGATATACAAGCTCATAGCGCGGCACAGAGTGCGGCACTATGAGCTTGTAGATCTGACATTTAAAAAAAATCTTGAACATTTGGCTTCTGGGGGTCCCTGGAACAAAATATGAGATGGGGGTCCGCAGCCAAATACGTATCATTTTGGGAGTCCTTGACATGAAAAAGTTTGAGAACCACTGGTCCAAAGTACCATCGGAGTGTTAAAGCCCACAATGCCCGTTGAGGAAGTTTGGTATAAGACTGGAGTCTGGACCTACAGGTATATGTGCAAAGTTCTGATGGGAAGGCAGACTTCCTGCGGCAGAAGAAAGAAGAATGGCAAATACCCGGCCCCTAATGAACAAATCGATGGAAGCAAACAAATTACAAGACAAACCTATCAGTCCTTCTTGCAACCCCAGTCCCGCGCTTCAAGCTTCCTCCCTTAACTCATTAAGACCTGAGGCCACTTCAAAAAATCCGCTTTTTGTACATCGTTCCCATCGCAACGTTAATTTCCATAGAAAGAAGAGGGGGGGGGGGAGAAGAGGGGTGGGGGGCAAGTGGGAAGGAGATCAAAACAAGAGAGCAAAACAATGAACCCCGAAAGTTTCACTTTTGTTGTGAATGGCTTGGTTTTAAAATAAACAAAAGGCAATTTGTTCTGAAGCAGTACCTGATAAAGAGACAACTACTGTAGGAAAGGCAAGTGGAAGTCCAAGTCACTGGACAATATTTCACTCACATTGCCCAGGCTTGTGTTGTGCACTGCAATGCTAATTAGTATAAACATGACGTCAGTTTACACATTTACAAAACCACACACACACACACACACACACACACACACACACACACACACACACACACACACACACACACACACACACACACACACACACACACACACACACACACACACACACACACACACACACACACTCTCTCTCTCTCCCCATTCACCCCCTCAGAGACTCTACACCTGAGGCTAAGAAGAGGCTTTAGACAGAGGAAGATTTGAGGAAATGAGATTGAAGAGAAAGCAGTAGCCTACAGTGAGCAAATTGAGAGATGGGCAGACGGACGGAGGGATGGACAGACATGGATTTACAGAAGGGTACACAGAAGGATGACAGGAGGAGAGGAGGAGAGATGAAGACACGAGAGGCTGAGAGATGAGCACCAGACAAAATTGATCTGTCTATCTCACAGGCTGAGAAATGAGATGCCCATGGGTTTAGTGAGAGAGAGAGAGAGACAACGATACATGGAAAGGAAGTAAGATAGATTCTTTCTCTCTCTGTCTCTTGGACGGAGAGAGAGACAGATGAAACAGAGATGGACATTTTGAGTTGAACAGAGTTGAAAAGGGGCAAAAAAAAAAGACCCTTAGTTATAGGACAGAGTAGACATACGGACATACAATTAATTACATTTGACCCATAACGGCTTATATCAAATGCAATTTCCACCCAACAGCTGAACCCTGAAGAGGGTGGCCCCCAGTCTGCTGATACTGACACTGGTCAACAAAAACTGTCTTAAGGTCGTAACACACGGCAATCGGTTCACGCGGGCGTTACCGCTCGGATCAGCGGTGAACGCGCCGCGATCATTGTTGTTTTTGTCCTCCTGCGCGGTGCGGTGAAAACAAAAGCTCACCACAATCCAGCTCTTGCCGCCCGCGCGCGTGCACAAACAAGCACGCGCGTGAAAGTTTCACGGGACCGTGCCCGCTCGGGGGGGGGGTCCTTCCATTCCGACATCTCACTACTCCAACTAGTGGCTTCCGTGTGCGGTTAGGGCTAGGGTTAGGTATAGGGTTAGTAACCGTCGGAAAGGCGACATGTCGGAAAGCCGACATGTAACCGCCCGCTCGCCTCACCGCCCCTCAACTTCTCTGCACGTCCCAAATAATCGCCCGCCTCTCATTGAAAATTAATTACATATAGGCGCGTTGGCCGCTTGCCCTGTGAAAGGACCATTAGACCATAGTCACTGCTTAGAAACATTATATCATCACAACCACCAGAAACCTTACAACAAAACCACAACACAATGCAATGTGTCCATACTACTCTGCCCTGCCAAGCTAAAGTGCAGTAACTACGAAAGACAAAATCTGGTCCCCTACTATTTTCCCTCTACACCAAATCTCTGTTTAAAATAGACGCAAGCCCACAACGCGTTGCAATTGCTATTTCCACTGAATGTTCACCCCAAAATAGGAACACTATAGGGTTTATGTGGTTAATCCCAAAATGCAAATGGTCATGCAAATGGTTGAGAAGAGAAGTATTTGTTCCTCAGGATGCATCTCCCAAAAGACAAATGACGGAAGAAATATGGCTGCTTTTTTATTTGTTCATCCATAATCGTTTGTCAATCAACTTTAGTTTTTCTCTCTCTCTCTCACAACAACAATGCATTGATTGGCATAACAATCATTTATCTGTACTGTTTTGTGGAGTATTGTGCTTTGCAATATTGTTAGTTTTTGACAGTCATGCCAATATTATGTAATGAATTTGAACAAAGACATTGGCAGGAGGAGTGATGCGGAGAGAGACAGAGTGAGTGAGTGCAGCAGACAGATAGCAAGTCTCTTACAGGTCATATAGTATACCCATGGAGTTAAATTAACACTACAGATTTCACTTTGCACAAAACCCTCCCAGATAAAAAACGATGTGCCAGCGTAATTCTTTTCCAAAAAAAAAAAAAAAAGCAGAAGAAAATTGATTACAAGAAATGACTTTTGAAGCCTCTGCAGATGGATGCAAAATTGAACACGGCTTGGCAGGGAACATGAAACGTTCCCTGAATCCCTGTCTCTGGGCATTGCAAATATGTTGGCGTGCTGCCAACACGCCAGGGACGGAACCTCACAGCTCCCACAACCAATATTTATCAGGTTTTCTTTTATTACTTCTGCCAACAGATTTCGATGGAGGTTATGTTTTCGTCCAATTCTGTTTATCCGTTGGCAAAATAATTGCAGAGTTCCCATGAAACTTTGTGCGCACAACTTTGTGGTACAGTATGCAAGAGGTATATGCATTCTACTGAGTGCAATCTTTCTAGTTTCTAATAATGTACTGTAGCTCCAGGCAGATGTTTTTGACACTCCAGACTTCATTAGTGTCAATCGATAAGAGATCCTGTGTGCCATCTTAAAATAGGTTGTCGATATATGACAGGAGAAATCATTCAGTTGCATTGACAGTGCCATCGCTTATGTGAAAACGTGAAAGTATAGATCAGATATACAAATGCGTAATTGTACCTTTATTGTACCTTTTTGAATGGATGCCTCGTATACAGTATGTGTCATATGCACTAGGGATGGGACCGTTTAACCAAAATGTGTGTCACTAACCGTTTAGGACTAACTATAGCCAAAATTAAGTAATATAAAAATGTGTAAAGAATATTTTTGAAAATAATCTATACTTGTTCCTCATACAATATTGTACAATACCTAATAAATAATACATTTGAAGATAAGAAAATAGCAGTCCAGCATTTGATATAACCTAATGTATGTTAATGTTAATGTTAATACAGGTTTTAGGCCCTATTTGAACTGCCCACACATACTGTAGAACAACAGCAACTTTATTCGATGATATCGTCATAGACAGTTAACCGCCCACATTCGGTTACACGATTACAAAAAAAGGTCCAATCCCTAATATACACAAACTACAACACAGCAAAATCCAATCTCTGTGCTTTGGCGTTGCCGTCTGTCCACAGTATGGCTGAAACACTCACACATCCACATGCTCATTGAGTACTTGTTGACTTTTGTAAACCACCATGCGGTTCTTTTATTTGTTTAGCTGTAATTGTAATACGACACTGGCTGACCCATTGCTGGCTTACGTTTTCTGTGGTATGTGTGGCAGATGGTGCGCGTAGGCAGATTTAGCCTGGCTCCATCAAAACATTGTACAACTGCTCAAAAGAAGCTGCAAACTCAACTGCTCTCAGCTCAGCTGGAAAACACCTAGTCCTTGGGGATATACAGTAGTGTGTGTGTGTGTGTGTGTGTGTGTGTGTGTGTGTGTGTGTGTGTGTGTGTGTGTGTGTGTGTGTGTGTGTGTGTGTGTGTGTGTGTGTGTGTGTGTGTGTGTTAAATACCACAGTATAAAACTCATCTACATCCTCATTGACATTATGAATTGCTGTACTAGTCTAGTTTAGTAGTAGATTTGTCCAATTTAAATGTTGCTTGTCTTTGTGCAATTTATATAGTTCAATTAAACGTTTAACACGCGCGTGTGTGTGTGCGTGCGTGCGTGCGTGCGTGCGTGCGTGCGTGCGTGCGCATGTCTGTGTGTGTGTGCGCCTTGTTTATCCCTGGCAGAAACAGACGGCAGAGTGATGATGCGGGGGTGCACTGCTCTCTGTACCACTCTGCCCACACCAGCCTGTCCAACATGACACTGCTGCCTCTGGAATGGATGGGAGGAATTCTGAGCAAAGGAAGAGCTGGGTCCAATAATGGTGTGGCTCCATGTGGCCAGTCTATGATGACATTCATCTAGACATATGTTCTGTAGACCTGATGGCATTATTGATGATCAACTGAAAAAGGACTTTTCAGAGCTTGAACAGACTATGACAGAGACACGCACGAGTTACAGAGAGCCATCAACGATGACCTGAAATTCAATAATGTCCTGAAAGTAGACCAGGAGTTTACTGATAAACGCTGTCGAAATCAAAGACAGAAAAATTTAACAAAAAAAAGAAAAGAAAAAAAAGAAGGAGCAGTCTATTTCTGGAGGAATGCTGATCCCCAAGATGCAGTGGCACCATCCAGACCCAGAGAAGCAAGACTCATCCTTCCCCCCTGCGAGCCTATGTTCTCCGAACAGATGTCCACCAGCAGCGCCTCGTCATCCACTTCCAGCAACGCTTTTTTATACAACAGAACCAGCGACCGCCGCGGCGGCTACGGCCGAAACACCGGACCAGGCGGTGCAAGAGACACAGACGGGTTCTCCCGGAGACCACAGACCCGCTCATACAGCAGGTCTCAACGGGACTGAATGTCATTAACCTGTCAAGTAAGGAGCTCAGCCACGCACACTTGTCATTGCTTAGCAAAGGTTTAAGTTTTGTTCCTACTACCCATTGATTTTGAAGTGAAAGTAGATTTGTTAAATTCTT
This sequence comes from Gymnoscopelus braueri, assembly GCF_963280865.1. Taxonomy (NCBI): domain Eukaryota; kingdom Metazoa; phylum Chordata; class Actinopteri; order Myctophiformes; family Myctophidae; genus Gymnoscopelus; species Gymnoscopelus braueri. The sequence continues at coordinate 21,457,404 of NC_137605.1, forward strand.
CAGACAAATACGTCTGAGGGGATTTTTTATGCCAAGTCTTGACTCTAATGTAACTTCCACGTCTACTTCTTTTCAAATAAACCACATTAGAAAAATACATGAAAAGGTACCGACCATAATAACCCTCACAATAAAACCCAATACGATCTCATCGCAGTAAAACCAAAACAATGAAAGCTAAACCATTAAGAGAAATATAACTTGTGCCCCTCCCAGCTGGGTGCGAATATGTTAGACTGTGGCATGTCCGTGGCGTCCGTTGTTAAGTCCAACTGAAATCAATTGATACATCATAATTACAATTCAAATCACATTACACCTGCCTTGTAGATTGGCATTTAAGACAATTAAAGAAACTCACAGTTAGTTCTGTTTGAACGCTTATGGTTGACCGTCCTTTCCTTAACCGTTCATTCCTAACCATCTCTAACAACAAACATTTGACCCCACTAGTTCCACTTCCTTCAAGCTTTGTCCCTTGACTGAGGCAGCATTTCCATGTTTTTAACCCAAGTGCCACAGCTGAGCTGTGTCCCAATCAACTGATTCTCATCAGCTGCGATCAGCTGGCACAATGACTTCAAATTAAAAGGACTTCTTGTCTCTTCCTAGCCTGGTAAACCCTCCCTCCGGAAATCTCATTTCTATTTGATTCCTGGAGTGAGTCTGGCATGAACCGCCTCTCTGCAATATTGGCTGTGTATGCCAAACGGCCGCGCCTATCAGCGTCGTCGCTCATTGTTCTGTGATTGACAGCTTACGTTGGCCAATCAGGTGGCGAGTTCGAGTGAGCCCAAAACACGAACGGCAGCCATCTTTTTCTTGTGCGCTATTTTCTCCGCAATTTTTTTACTTCAAAAAGCTCTCTAACTTCTATTTTGAGGCACGGAATTTACTTATAAGATATCGTTTGGATAGAATTTAGTTGTTTAACTTCATATATGTGGTCAATTAATCATGACAAAGCCTATTTAAAAATAAAAATGTAGAGAACCGGTAGGGGCGGGCAGTGACACCCATGTATCCGAATAAGGCAACCCATTTTGGGCATGGATCGTCTCAAAAGTCTCGTTGCGTCATATTAGACTGGTGAACTGCTGATTGGCTGAAGGGGAAAAATTATCATTGGCTGAAGGGGTTGTCAGTCAACGGTATTACTCCCGCCCAACTCCAGCACAGCCAATATTACAGAAAGGCGGATCAGGCCAGACTCACTCCTGAAATCAAATGGAAATGAGATTTCCGGAGGGAGGGTTTACCAGGCTAGTCTCTTCCTTGGCAACACCGTGAATACATATTTCAAAAATAAAAGCATGAACTGCGGGTCTGTTTACAATAATCAACTACAGGTAGCTTATTCAGTTACTGTTCAGAGTTCACCTTATCAAAATGAAACCATCATGGTAAACAAATGCTTAAAAAAGTGTCATTTCTTATAACACCACGCTTAAATTCTTTAAATGGAGCCTTACCAAAGGAGATGCCTCAAAGAACAATGCTGGACTGCTCTTGCAGTGATTGAAAAAGACAATTTCTCTGAAGTAGTGTTCACCAAGTGATTTGTGTTCTTTTCTCTAATAGTCTCTTTCTTCATAAACCTTCTGGTTCTGTTCAATCAAAGTCACTTCTCAATCAAATAGCTCTTAATCACTTGAGTTGATGAATGAGTTGTTTTCACTCAAACAGCCTTTCAGGCTGTAGCTCCCAGACTCTGGAATGCCCTTCCGCAGGTCCTGAGAGCTGCAGCATCTGTGGGAAATTAAGAACCACTTAAAACACTTCTGTTTAGACATGGATTCACGGAAAAGCCTTGATTTTTTCTTCTTTGTAATATGTCTGCTGTTTTTGTTCTGAGTTCTATTGTACAGTTTGTGCTTCTGTTATTTTTAAGTGTTGTGTTTTTATTGTATTTAAAGAGTTTTATCTGTGAGAAGTGCTGTATAAATAAAATGTACTTACTTACTTCTATATTATTGATTGTACTGAATTTATTGTATTATATTGTATTCAATTGATGTTCTTTATTGTGTGATTCTATTTCATTTTCATAACTGTATTTGCAAACTTTCCGGAAAGAGAGTTACTTCCGGGGAGTATGCTCTCACAACGTTGTGAGCTTGTAGATCTGCTATTATCACTATTTTAATTACATTATTTTAATGACAAAAAAAGAAACAGGGTTTCCACCCACCATGCAGCGACGATATGTCATACACAGTATGTCCTCAGTTAGCCCTTCCACTGCCACAGTCTCAAAGGGCTTTACAGGACCATCATGTCATCTGTTGCTGTTCCCACCTGATGTTGTGTGGGAGTCCTGACTGCTCCAGACCATACTGAATAACTGCTAAGCATATGCATAAGTCTAGCATGCCATGTACAGGTCATCATCAAAGAGGATTTGACACCACATCCTATACCTCCAGCACTGGCCTTTCCAACACATTTATATACAGCTCTTCATTGTAGGCAAAGGCTGGATGAGTCTCGTATTCGCCTGGAAGAAGCTGTGCAGAAGGCGTGCTCGGCCAGCAGTTGGGCTCTGTGTCAAACACTCTGATGTTGTTGTAGTGGTCCACGTCCTCCCCAGGCCCCCATCTGTGCCCCAATGATGGTGGCAGTGTGCCATGATGAAGCAGGTGGCTCTGGTGTGATTAAAGACCAGATCATTGTGATTGTGTTCAGGTTGTGGATGTGGTCATCAGTGCATCCAGTCAGCCTGTTGCATCCTTCAGAGATTTACAGGACCTTCCCCAAGATAAGACATCCCTCTTCTCGCCCTGGCTGGAACTATCCCAGAAATCTTTGGCTTGAACCATCTGTGTGTGTAGAGTAGACTTTGAATGCATAAAGCACGTTGCAGCACTCTGCTGTGCTAGTTTCCCCAACACACGCATGCACACACACACACACACGCACACATGGACACACGCGCACACACTTTTTTCCAATCAAGGTTCTCCCAATAATAGGGGGTCATTTCATTCCAACAGTATAGAGAGAGGTAATTGCACTAAGTATGCGCTAAATGTCCAATCTGGTGAGGTATCTGCTTAAAATAACTTTATTGACATTGTCAATAGGTCTACTACCCAACACCTTGAATTGACATTTCTCAATGTAAGAGTAGGGAGACCAACTCAAACCACTGCAGATTTGCTATTTATGATGTATTCTCACTCCCAAGCGACACATTTTGCAGCTCTGTCAGTAGCCCTGAAACGTCAAGTTTTAACATGACGGGCCACCCTGTAAGTAGTTATTTTTTAAACAACGGGACGCCATGGGGCGTAATCCTAACCCTATCCCTAACCTCACAAAAATATGCCTAAACCTAACCTTATTCCTAACCCTAACTTCACAAAAAATTACACAGTCATATTATACCAGCTTGCAGTCAGCTTTTTTTGCCCTGATAATTTTTGTTTTTGTATCTGCATCACAAAATGTAATATAAACAAATTATTAAATTTGAACAAACAAACAAAAAGTTGTCTTTAAAATGAAATCTTAAAATTCCAATGCAACAAAATAACTCAGAAATGTCATTTACATGTTGGTTACCAATATAAAGAAAATGAGTGCATCTGTGTCTTTGTATGTGTCTATCCATGTTGGTCTATCTGTATTTGTGTGTGTGTGTGTGTGTGTGTGTGTGTGTGTGTGTGTGTGTGTGTGTGTGTGTGTGTGTGTGTGTGTGTGTGTGTGTGTGTGTGTGTGTGTGTGTGTGTGTGTGTGAGTGTGTGTGTGTGTGTGTGTGTGCACACAGGTGTCTGGCTATGTCTCTGTCAGTCTGTGTCTCTGTGACTTGCGAGCAGTCACCAGGGAAGGCAGGCGTGTAGGGTTATGATGCCATAGCATTAGAATATGGGAAGTCTCCCCATTGGCTTAAAGGACAGCCAATGATGAAAAAGTGTCAAAAAGGTCTCGCATAGGTGTATGGCGTTGGAACAACAGATGTTCAGGAGGCGGCGAAACACAACTTACTCCGCCCACTCACCAATCTACCTGGCGCTATTTATACTTGTCAGAACTACCCAGAAGCCCCTTATTCGCTTTCGTACATCCGTACTCAAGATCATAACGTTTTCAGCATGATGAGCATCAAGAGCACCTTACCTCTTCCTCTTCCACATTGCCAGTCCACAGACATTGCTGCCCGGTGCTACTAACACCTTTAGCTACAAACATCGTTAGCTCTATCCACAGCGCTCCCTCCACTACAGCGCTCTCCACAGTGCGCTCGCCCCTAGCGCTCCCCCCACAGCTCTCTTGCAGCGCGCTCGCGCCCACAGCGTTCTCTCCCCTCCATCCTCTCCCTCCCCTCTCTCCTCCATCTTCTCGCCGCCCTCTCCCCCAATCCTCTCGCCCTTTTCACCCTTCATCTCATCTCCCTCCATTCTCTCACCCTCCCCATTCTAGCCCTGCCACACGGCAACGACGGTTACCCCTGCATTTTGCCAGTACCATAGTCACTATCACGTTCCCGCCCCAGAGTTTCCAACTCCTTCTTTTCTAGCCCTGCCACACGGCAAAGACGGCTACCTCTGTTCCACTACAACAGGCTCCTGCCTCTGAGTTTCCAACTCTCCTCCCACTCTAGCCCTGCCACACAGCAACAACGGCTACTTTCTTTCCATCCTCCATTCCCACTCCTCCACACCTCAGTTTCTCATCAGTTAGCCACTCGGTCTTTCCGAATTTCTTCCCCGTTCTAGACCAGTTTGCCGTGTTTTTTATGGGGCCCGTCAAAACAGAGCAGGCTAATTCCTTAGTCTAGTAGTTGCTCTCGTTGTCTCTTTTGGGGGGTATCGGTCCATGAGTGCCGTGCTGACTACGCCATCGGCCGTCCACGTGTATTGTTGCTGACTACGCTAACGACCTCCTCCCCAAAGACTCCGGGGTCGGCGACCCTCCCCGGAACCCTCTTCCCCTCCCTCCATTACATTTTATTCATTCAATAAAACTTTAAACTTTCCATAAAGGTGTGTTTCTTCGCCTAGTGAAATGGCGTTGGAACAACAGATGTTCAGGAGGCGGAGAAACACAACTTACTCCGCCCACTCACCAATCTACCTGGCGCTATTTATACTTGTCAGAACTACCCAGAAGCCCCTTATTCGCTTTCGTACATCCGTACTCAAGCTCATAACGTTTTCAGCATCCCTCCACCACCCCTTTTTCACCTCCACAGGTTGTGCTTTCCACCACTCCCTTTTCTCCTTCTATGTCCCTCCCCGTCTCTCTCCCTCCTTCTCTCTCTCCCACTTCTCAGGTTCCTGCTGGGGGTATCGGTCCATGAGTGCCGTGCTGACTACGCCATCGGCCGTCCACGTGTACTGTTGCTGACTACGCTAACGACCTCCTCCCCAAAGACTCCAGGGTCGGCGACCCTCCCCGGAACCCTCTTCCCCTCGCTCCATTACATTTTATTCATTCAATAAAACTTTAAACTTTCCATAAAGGTGTGTTTCTTCGCCTAGTGAATGACTAGTTGCTCTGTCTGTTCGTTGAAAAAAGTTGAACCCATGGACGGTGGGTTGCTGTTACTAGCCAAGCACTGCTACAGGTAAGCCACCGAGGCAGCTGGCCCTTGATTGGAATAGTATTTGAAGCTCCAATTGTGTGCCTTTTCGTTTTTGTAGTCCTATAGTGACACATTAGTGAGTGAAAATGACAGAGCGGCAATAACTGACGCCTATCTGTGGAATGTGTTGATGCAGATTGGTTAAAATAACCTTTTATCCATTCAAATAAACCCCAGATTATAGCCTTGAACATGACTAACCTTTCCCTTCAGTTAAAGATACTTGACACTCAGATTGTTTCTAATTAACAGTAGAGGAAGTAGTACTCAGTTTTTGGACTTAAGTAAAAGTAACAAAAGTAGCAAGTGGCAAAGTGTAAAAATACTTTGTTACTAGTAAAAGTCCTTCATTCACAATCCTTCATTTACATCAAAGTAAAAATAATTAGAAATGTTGAATAAGAATATAATTTAAGTAGTAAAAGTTAAAAACATACTGCAGAATTCCCATTTCAGAATGATACTATTGGACTATAATTATTGATCATTAAACACTTAAGCCCTATTTTATACTTAAGCTATTCGAAAATAGCCGATCTACAAGCTCACAGCATGAAGTAAATTTCTCTTCATTTATTATCTAGTTTAGTTGTCGCTTTTGCCTGACTCCAGCCCCTGAATCACTAGTTACGGCTATTTAAAGATTCTATGTCTGTCATCCAGTGTGTTATGGGTTGGAATTCCATTAAACAGCGCGAGAATCGCACTGTTTCTCTCTCGCTTACCTCTCTTTACTCTCTCTCTCGTAACTCTCTCTTCTTTCTGTCTCTCATTCTATCTCTATCTCTGTCTCTAACCCCCGGCAAAACCTAATATAGGTTGGTCTGACATCAAAGACAACTCAATCGTTGCCATGCAACTCTATTCTCTAACCCTTCTGCTGATGCGAGGATGTGACATCACACGTGACAAAGTCTGCATTTTCCGGGCTATCACAGAAGGTCACACATCTCTGTAGCAGCAATTCCAACAGTCTGTACGTGTCACAGATACCTCAGTACACACCAGTGCAGCACGAAGACACGTCATATTGTGCAATTTTCGTACTTTTGCATAAGAGAAAATGACTCACCTGGCTAAAAAAACACACACACTCCTGGCCACTGCACCTCCTGCCGCCAAAATGAGACACACACGCACGCACGCACAATAGAGAGTGAAACACGGCCTCCCTCCGATTTAATTGTGTGGGTGGGGATAATGTCGCTGTTTGCTCTAAGATTCCATGTTACATTCCATTTGAATATGGGTTGCTATAATTCAACAGGCTATGGTGTAAATTATGTTGGTGCATGGCATTTGTTCCTTGAATTTGCTTGAGTATTAGAGGCACACAGAGTGTGACAGCAGGATGCAGACAATCCATCCTACTGTGTGTGTGTGTGTGTGTGTGTGTGTGTGTGTGTGTGTGTGTGTGTGTGTGTGCGCGCGCGCGCACGTGCTTGCGTGAAAGAATATCACGCACATCACCACTCTCCTCAATAACATGCACAAAGCCCACAAAGCCTTGCTCAATAACCCATCTTCTATACAGCCCTGAAAAATCAATGGCCAGACTAGCCATGGTTCACATGACGCTTGTATACAAGCGTCATGGTGCCGAGTCCCCCTGGTTTATAGCGGTGTTCGAATTTTTTTACATTGCCAACTCTCACATGTACATAAACGTTCAGATTTCAAATATAAAGTGCTTACTCCCTAGCCACGGATGTTACAAGGCGACCCGGACCGCGATAAGTACCCGTATCTCCCGTATTGTTCAATAAAAAGCATTTTAATCCGATCGCCGGCCATTTTCTCCAAATTTTCTCCGATACTTTCAACCATGCGACACTAATGGTTGGGAGGTGTATTGCACTCTGATACATTACAAAAAAATAAAAAGAAAAGAAGAATGGCCGCCGATGGGATTGAAATGCTTTTTATTGAACAATACGGGAGATACGGGTACTTATCGCGGTCCGGATCGCCTGGCTCGGGGGTAAGCACTTTATATTTGAAATCTGAACGTTTATGTACATGTGAGAGTTGGCAATGTAAAAAAGATCGAACACCGCTATAAACCAGGGGGACTCGGCACCATGACTGTCATGGTATGACAGTCATGTTTCAGGGCTATGGCAAGACCAAAGGAGAGAGGTCCAGCGTACTCTGAGGCAACTTCAAAACCACTGGTGGATATTCAAGGCACAGAAAATACAATCATACGCAGACAGATATGACATGCACAATTTGTATGATGCAATAAAGACCACCCATGGTCCAAGAACCCATGCTATCTGCCCCCTTAGAACTGCAGATGAATCCTCCCTCATTAAGGACGAAGCCTTGGTTGTCCAGAGATGAGGGGAGTAATTTGAGGCTCTCTTAAACCAGCCAGCCTCAGTTGATCTCTCAGTTTTGGAGGAGCTCCCAACCCTACTCACCATCCCCACCCAACAAATCCCCAGGACCTGACTCCATCCCTGCTGAGATCCTGACGAAGGGGGGCTAGCTCTGCATCAGAGTAATCCACGATTTCATCTACCTTCTCCCTTGTATGGTGGAAATAATGCATCCCCCAACAATGGAAGGATGCAAATATTGTCACCATCTTTAAAAACAAGGAGGATATATCCATCTGTGGAAACAGCCGGGGTATAGCACTCCTCTCTGTTGCTGGTAATGTCCTTCATCATGCTTCACAGGCTTCACAGGATCAATTCCATCACCGAAGACCTGTTGCCACAATCTCAGTGCGGTTTCCGGAAAAACAGAAGTCCAGTGGACATGATCTTCACCTCACGGCAGCTGCAGGAAAAATGCCATGAAAAAAAGCAAGACCTGTTCATGGCCTTTGTGGATCTCTCCAAGGTATTTGACACTGTACACGTGACCTCCGTTGGAGAGTACTTCTGCACTATGGCTGCCCGGTGAAGTTTGTCAACAGTCTACCGCAGTTCCATGATGGGATGAGGGCCAAGGTGACAATTGGTGGACTAGAATCTGCCTCCTTTGGAGTAGGCACAGGTGTGAGACAAGGATGTTCTTGCACCGGTCCTCTCTAACTTCTTTTGCCTATGTGTAACAACACTCTTACACAAGGAAATAGAGAAGGAGAGTGGGTGAGGGTGACCCTGGACTACAGGCTGGATGGGAACCTCTTCAACATCAGGAGGCTCCAAGCCACAACAAAGCTCCAGACTGTACGCACACTGGAGCTCCAGTATGCTGATGATTGTGTCATTGTGGCCCACACACCAGAGGCACTGCAGGCCACTCTTGCAGCTGCTGCGAGAGCCTACAGCAGAATGGGACTGCCTGTCAACACCTCAAAAACCTAAGTCCTCTGCCAGTGGTCTTCAGAACCACCACAGACACCACCAAACTTCTCCGTTGCTGATTCCCCACTTACCATCGTTCCCCATTTCAAATACCTTGAAAGCATCCTCTCAGAAGACTGTAGTATTGACAAGGACATCCAAAACAGGATCAAGCAGGCCTCATCCTCCTTTGGACGGCTGAGGAAAAGGGTCTTGTGCATCAGCAATCTCCACCTACACAAAAATTGCAGTATACAGAGCCATATGCATTTCCACTCTTCTGTAGTGCTGTGAAACATGGACCATCTATCCCCGCCATCTAAATATGCTTGAGGCGTTTCACATACAATTGTGAAGACCGCACACTGAAGTCCTCCAGAGAACCAGCTGCAGGAGCATAGAGGCTACCATTATGCACCACCAACTACGATGGCTGGGTCATGCTATAAGGATGCCAGCCAGTCGCCTGTCTCGCATGACCCTATATGGCCAACTCCACCTAGGCCAACGCTCTGCAGGAGGACAGAAAAAGAGGCCAAAGGACCAACTGAAGACCACCCTAAAGGAGTGTGGAATCAAGCCCCCTTCCCTTGAGGATGCCGCTGTAGATCGCGCCTCCTGGTGTGGGCTCTGTATGGACTCTGCCAACAAGGAGTCCAACTGGCAGAGGAGGAAAGAAGGAAACATCGCCTGGCAAGAAGTCAGAGAAGGAAGTTGGCCAAGTCTGCACCTGCCCTATCGGGTCAGGTTTTCACTTGCCCTGTCCAGAAGTCATGATCGGTCACGATGGACTATCTTACGCAAGTAAACAAGCATGCATGCATACGTGTGCACATGCACACGCGTGTGTGCGCGTGTGTCTCTCTTTCTCAATTTTTATCTCTGTCTGTCTGTCTGTCTGTCTGTCTGTCTGTCTGTCTGTCTGTCTGTCTGTCTGTCTCTCTCGTCTCTCCGTCTCTCCGCCTCTCCGTCTCTCTCTCTCTCCATGCTACTTATACAGGAGTCAAGATAATTAAAAAGATGGAGAGATAGTGCTGAAGTGCAAGTGGGTGATTCACAGAAGGTCCCTCTTCTCTTCACCATGCCATAATTAAAATGGAGACTTTAATTGAATCATGTATCCACTACCAGAGAGGACAGATTCTACTTTGTGCTACTATGTATGGTATATAATTGACTAGTTGTCTTTCTATACTGTAAATAACAAATATCATTGTAGTTACACAGTATACAATTGACTAGTTTAATTCGTGTGTATTAGGCTATATAACTGACAGATTTTAGTTATAATTAGTACAACTGACTGCGACAGTGTCTTGGAAATTGGAACTTCTGAAGTTTCCTGGTTAAATCCCTGCTCCTCCAGGTATTACATCTACGTGACCTTAAGCAAGACACTGAATGCCTAACTAGGGCGGATTCAGACTGGGTCCGATTGATTCGAACCGTTCCCAAGTACGATTGGCCTCTCCCAGCTGGCCAGCATTTACATTGGCCAAAATGCTTCCGTACTCGAGTACACGTCATTCAACAGTAATGGTAAATATGTGCCTCATGGGGGCGCTGTTGACTATGGGGCTTTGGGAGATAGAGAATGTCATTCACAGAAGAAGAGTCACTTGTCAGAGTTTAAAGTGAATAATAAAGTTTGACTGTGTTCCTGACGTTGTCTTGAGTTATAATAATAACAGAACAACAATACACAACCAAAGCAGTGTGTGCATTGGTCTTTCAAACCTCATCGTCGTCTCTCGCGTCTCTGTTATTATCAATATGATAGTCACGTCACTGATGCATCCTTGGTATTTTAGCAGTGACGTCACTGACTAATCCTTGGTATATTTATCCTTATATATACGTTCGCTACACATGTGTTTTTTGTTTATTATTTTTCACGGCTCGCGCTACTCAAACACTAGCGGGATTATTATTTCTTGTCAACATTCAAGTAGAACTATGAGAAGGTATAACCCAGCTAAAATAATGCGTCATTATAAAAATATATAAATGATAAATGATTAGCAGTCCACTTCCTCCTGTCGGTACGGATGGATTCACATTGCAGCGTACCGTACCCGAGGACGCATCAACGCATCAAAAGACTACCTCGGGAGGCGGTCCCGGGTACGGTACTACATTCACACTATCACAACATCTGCCATGTGGTCCGGGGTGCGCACCCGGGACCATAGTCTGAATCCGCCCTAACTGCCGCCCAGGCACTGTGGAGTTGCTGGCCACTGCTCCTAATAATTAGGATGGATTAAATGCTGAGGGTATCTGCAATTCGCTTGTCCCTCTGCCATAATTGTTTGGCAATGTACTGTAGCGTAGCATGGATGGACATAAGCTGTATTTTTCAAAACTTTCACCTCTAATGCAATGTCCAAAATAGGGCCGTCAGGGTTAAAGTGGCTTACCCACTGTGATTTGTTCGGGAGCCCCATGAGTTGTCGGATGAACGCAAAAAGCCAGTGCAGGTTTCTCTTATACACCATTTTTGCATGACATTTTTTATGAGGAGTACGATTGAGACCTAAGCTACCTCATGTATGCTTATTACTATACTTAATACAAAATTTGCCACATTTTGTGGTGAGCTGCATGTGTAATTTGTCACACAAGTGACAAATTATTTTATTATTAACTAGCTGCAAAAAAAGAAAAAGAAAAGGCTGCTCATTGTTGAATTTAGCAGTTTACTTTCTGGGACAGAGAGAAAAAACAAACAGCTCACCAGTTTGGGGGTAGAGGAAACTAAGAATGCATGGAGGTGATGAAGATGAGAGAGAAAGAGTAGGTACTGTAGGCCAATGAGGAAGCACTATCGGATCAGAGCCAACAAACCATCTGTCCCACATTTTGCGGGGCAGTCCTGAAAATGGACCGTTTGTCTCGCTTCCCACATGAACAGAACAATGTCCTGCATTTCAATTACCATAATTTAAAAGAGAGAGAGGGAGAGCTGTGTAATAACTTCCAGTCTAATCAACGTCTCAACGAGGTGCTAATGTTACTCGTAGGAATTAGATAATGACAGGTAGCGACAATGACCAAATCTAACGGCTTTAAAGTGAGATTCACAGTCATGTCAAGCCTTCACTCAGCATGATGTGCATATGTGATACTGTGTGTGTGCGCACGTGTGTGTGTGTGTGTGTGTGTGTGTGTGTGTGTGTGTGTGTGTGTGTGTGTGTGTGTGTGTGTGTGTGCGTGTACGTGTGCGTGTGCGTGTGCGTGTGCGTGTGTGAGTGTGTGTGTGTGTGTGTGTGTGTGTGTGTGTGTGTGTGTGTGCGTGCCAGTGTGTGACTGACAAGCACATGCAAGCATGCATGCACACACTTCTCACAAACTAGAACTAGAAGTTCTCCTGCCACCACTTGCAGCTTTTGGGACATCATCGAACATGACATATCTGTCCAGAATTTGTGATACGGTTTCATGTAGCCAGCTCCTCTTCACCTCTGTCATCCAGCACATGATGTCCTCTGGAATTAAATCATCTGGGATTTGTTTTAACATAAGCAGAGTATTATTAGGCATCACAAAAAGTCAAATGTATTTTGAAACACCTTTTTCTTTTGAATGTTTTATTTAGCTCTTTCAAAGCCAATCACAATTATCCTTATCCTTATTATTATCCTTATGATAGACTGACAGTACAAAGTCAACAAGACAACTAAACGATACATTAATCAAAATTAAAATCAGAATCAAATAGACACTATCCACAATGACAACAAAGTAATGTAACTAAACAAAACTGGTCAACATCTCACAGCAAGGATCATAAAGTTTTTGTAAAAACTTTTTAAAACTATTGTAATGTTTGATTTTTACTTCTTTGACTTTTGAGTCAATTTCATCTAAAATTATTTTTAGATTTATTTTACCTGCAACCCAAAGTGTCCCATTGCAGCTGGCAGGAACAGGCTGTGTCTTTATGCACACATTATTCATAGGCATTGTAGGCAGCACTTGGCCCCTCTTTTGCATTGTTGCACCTGTGAAACATAAATGGGTAGTTTGATGTTTAATTTGAAGCATTTCTCTCTTTCTCATGTGTGTGTGTGTGTGTGTGTGTGTGTGTGTGTGTGTGTGTGTGTGTGTGTGTGTGTGTGTGTGTGTGTGTGTGTGTGTGTGTGTGTGTGTGTGTGTGTGTGTGTGTGCGTGCGTGATGGCCATCTTTCTCAGCTTTTGAAAGACGGCCTTTGCCTCACCATCCTGTGTAGATAATAAGCAAAAGCTGGCAGGTTCTCTTTCTCTCACAGCTTTAGCAGCCGCAGCACAAGTGGAAGGACGTGAATGATTGGTGATGGTTGAAAAGATGGATAACAGGGATGGCGAAAGACTGTTGAGATCTGACTCTAAGCTGGAAAATGAAAAAAACTTCAGATCCTCAAATGACCCGCACAGCATGAAACCCTGGTTAGGGTTGCAGAGGATTTCGCTTTTATGCTGAATTAGCTCAAGAATCTTAACTTTGATTGATTCCACAAGGCCCCTTTGCCTCATTATCAAGCTGGCAGCTGTTTTCCAATTTTTTCTTATTGATGTTGTTCAGTATCCCTGCATCATGTGGAAGGCAGAACGTGTCAACTGTTTTGTTTTATGACCTGAAAGTAAAAGGAAAGGTGTCATCAATATCTGTTAGTGTTTCACCGTGACATTTGTCAATGTGAAGGATTGTGATGGACTTTACGTTGACATTGTGGTGAAATACAGACTGTTTTTTTTATCCTCTGTGATGATTCAAATATGACTGTATGTAGTGAAGTGCTAATGTGATATTTTCTGTGCTATCAGCAAATATACTCTACTCAATCAATCAAAGTCATCTTTGCTCAGGCCAAGGTCAGCCATGTCACTACACAGCCCATTCCCACATCAACCCTAAGCAGGGGTGGGGACTGCAGTGGTACTACACTATGCAACAAACCGTTGATAGTACCAGGACACCAGTGTAAAAAGTCACTACTCACAATAACATATCAGGTGCTGTAGTCGTTTCTGGTCATTACCCTCCATTTGCTGTCACAGGCATATCTGGGAATATTGATAGGCTTCCTATTTGTATTATAGATTTTTGTATTATAGATTTTTGTTGAAATATCTGCTGAGCTGTCTGCAAAATTATTTTTGACAAAGATGTCAGAACTTCATTCACTATCTGCAAACCCAGAGAGGTTTGCTAGGTGGATGCTAGTCTCTTGCCCTTCCTGACATGGGACTTACTTGATGGTTGCAGGTTAAGACTTGAGACTTACTTATTGTATCGCTTGCATGATAATGACTTGGTCACAACCATTTACACTATGTCATCATTTGACCTGGGGACTCACGACCTCTAAAATCCTGGCTGTGCTCCTGGTCATGCGGACTCTATAGGGAATTGACCAGTGTGTGTACGGTAGTGTTCATCTGCGTGTGTGTGTGTGTGTGCGTGTGCGTGTGCGTGTGCGTGTGCGTGTGCGTGTGTGTGTGTGTGTGTGTCTGCTCCTATTTGTGTCTTGTTCCTGTACACGTATATGCATTATGCATAAATGTGGATACACACATGTGTGTACGTGTGCATCTGTGCATATGTTTTCCTGTAATCTCTAATCTATAATTAATCATTGTCACTGTCCTAGAATCTAGGCTTTTTGTCTCACAAATGTGAATACTCTCTTAACCTCCCCCCTCTCTCCCTCTCTCTCTCTCTCTCTCTCTCTGTCTCCCAGGGGGAATTACAGTCTATTTTAGGAGCCTGATGTTCTATGACAGCTTTCACACATTCCTCTATGCATTCACACACACACGCACACACACACACACACACACACACACACACACACACACACACACACACACACACACACACACACACACACACACACACACACACACACACACACACAAACACGATCAAAGATAAGTGCAGACTCCTTCACGTTTTCACAAACATAACAATCTGGCATACAAAACGCCACATTCAGCCGCCGTGAATGCTAACGTTTGCTGGCAGTCTTTAGCCTGCGTCCCCTGCAGTTGGGTAGAAATTGCGCTCAGAATGAAAACACAAGCACAGCATCATCCACAGCCACACACCATAACACGCAGTACAATACATACCCTGCACTATACTGTATAACCACACATCAGGTCCACCACAACACAAACCATTAGCATGCAATACCATAAGCTGTAATACTGAAAGAATGCAAATGTTTTCGTATTTCGTATAGGCTGTACATGTCCCCAATACACTTTTTTCAAGCTTTAGATATTCTGCGCATTGCAAGCAAACATCCGATTAGTCGTTCTAAATTAAATAGATAATGTATCAAGCCTCTTTGTGATGAGATTGTTATCCCTGCAAAGGGTAGATATGATAAGCTGTGTCTCGAGAGTCATTTGCGTTGAAAAACACAAAGCTACACTGGGCACCTTTTCTGTGTAAATCTAAGAAATGCCAGCTCATGAAAGTTGCATTGTAGTTGATCAAATGTATCAACTACTGAATAATTGTAGCTGGTGTGATGTCAAACGCTAGCATCATAAACCAAATAGGGAAAGGGAATTAACGTGAAGTTGGAGGTGAAGGAAAAAAGGAGGGGGCCAGGTCGGTGAAGTATAGGGTTTAAGTGGTTCAAACCAGATACGCTCATCTTCAGCTCTGTGTGCCTGTGGCTGTGCAATGATTATCTGAATTCTGAAGTTGTGTTTGAATATCAACTTCGAAAACGCATCCAGTTACCATAGTCGTCCGTCCGTCCGTCCGTCCGTCCATGTACAGTTGTGTGTGTGCACTTGGGGAAGCAATGGTGTCAAGTGCCAACAATAAGTCACAACATGTCATTCCAGATTATGGCCTGCGAGACCTAATCGGAGAGAAAAATGCAAGTGTGACCTGTGGCATGGTACCAGGATTGTGAATTACAGTTTATTAACAAGAAATTGAGTGCTCTCTGGAAGATTAGCTCTCATATACAAAGCCTTACACACATCATGCACCCCCCCCCGACTTAGACACACATGCACGCAACGTGCACGCAATGCACACTCACTCACACACACACACACACACACACACACACACACACACACACACACACACACACACACACACACACACACACACACACACACACATTATGGGGTGTGAATGACACTTAATGTCAGTCTGCATTTCATGAAGTCACCGACCAATTACAGTGCTCTGCTGACACAAAGACATTCTATTGGCTCACTAATCCAATCGCCACGGTTACCTGACTGCCTACGTGACCTGGACACACTTATAGGGATTAGTCTCTCACTCTCTCTCTCTCTGGCTCCTCTATCCATATCCCTTGTTCCCACCTTCCCACTTTTGTCCCCGTCTTGTTCTCGATGACCAAGAACATGTGCAGATTACACATTAATCTTATCTTCTGAAACATTGCCTGATTTTGTTAACTCTTTGACTGCCAGAGTATTTTCATAAAGTACTCCCCCAGTGCCAGCAATTTTCGTGTTTTTTTATTTTTATATTTTGAATTTTTCTCATGAAAATAATTTAAGGACACATAATGTAAAGACCCAGCACAAATCCGCCACTAGAGAGCAGCACATGACAGCTTGATCATGTCGTTGGGTCTCTCTCACCCTACTTGATAGATTAGACAAGGAAAAACATGAAAACGGATGTGACGTCACCCAGATTGTTTTGATCAGCGAAAATTACGTTGTGATACACGACGGCGATGACTGATCGTCACCCAGACCATAGATTATAGAAGAGAAGCTGTCCGTTTGTCCGTTATACCGTGTGAAAACCCGTTTATTTACCTATTTTGGACGAAAATGACTGGGGAAAAAAATCAAAAACCGGAAACGGAATCCAGGCCATGAAACCGGATGCATATGTCCGTGAAGTAAGTGGAACTCGAGAATAACATTGAATATTAAGCAGCATAGCGCAATCAGAGATTAAACAATGAACGCGCGTCCAGCGCGTCGAGCGCGTCGACGGCCAACTGGACAAAGTAGCACTTGACGCGTTATCGCGTCGTCCGCAGTCAAAGAGTTAAGATGTTTTGTTTTGTGCAATGCAGCAAGTCTGCATACATTGTTATGTTGCTATCGTACGCAACTCAACTCAACGCAACGCAACGCAACGCAACGCAGCGCAACGCAGCGCAGCGCAACGCAACGCAACGCAACGCAACGCAACGCAACGCAACGCAACGCAAGTTACGTTACGTCATTTGTTTTTCGTTTTCTTTACACTATTTTCTTAATAATAACCAATAATATAACAATATTATTATTATTGTTTTTGTATTTTGTATACTAGTAAATCGCAGAGCGACAGGGCTCTACAGTGTGAGTATTTAACTTGCATTTCCCCTAAAAATAGATATGTGCAAACTGGAAAAATTATTTACAAGCTCATAATTGCAAGCAATTGATCCAAAAACAATTATTATCATCGGTTTGTATTGTCACAAACAAACTTATTTTAAAGTCTATGGAACACACTCATTTCTGGCGAAAGAACGTACTCTATAAGATGACAGACATCCATGTATTCATAATTGTGGATATAGTCGTTAGTGAGTTTTGTGATTTGCTCAGTTTGGATGAATTTAATTGTGCAGCCCCAGACTTCAGCTCACACCTCTGCTGTGCTCAGCAGTCAGTCAAGCAGAGAGGACAACGGGGCCGGTGAATTTGATGAATCGTTCAATACTCTCACCAATTTTACGATATCAATTGTGGAATCCGAGATCACTGAATAGAAGATTGCATCTTTAATCTCGCTGATAATCATCTGCAGCGTATTGTGAGCAAGGGATGTAATAATTAAATTTTGTGAATGGTGAGACATAAATTTGGAGCCGTCTGTGCGGCTCAGATGGTTGGCCATGATGGGGCCGTATTTGGCAAGTTGCCCTCGTTCATACTATACGTACTTTTCTCTATGACCTGGGAATGAAAGCCCCTGTTGTCCTAAATCGAAACGGCAATAAATTGGTATTTTTAGATAGTCTCTCAGTTTTTTGTCTCTTTCCCTCATTCCAATCTGGAAACCCATTCGGTAAATCATATTTTTTTAAAGTGGAGAAATATGTTTTTTTCCCCGCACCTTTTTGTTTCAGTTTGCCTTTAGAGATTACTCTCATTTTAATTTTCGCACTGGCCAATACAAACTAATAGGTGAGTGCGCTCCGGTGCGCAATTTTCCAAACGCACCCCATATGTGTTTGTCTTTGTGTGTGTGAGTGGGCGTGTGTTTTGGCCGTAGGCTTGACACCAGGTCCCAGCTTGGCACACCTGTTTTCAGTTCCCTCATCTCCCTCACCTGCCTGCCATCAGCTCATAACCTCCAGTCTATAAATATTTGGTCTTCTTTCCTCTCGATGCCAGATCGTTTCACAACCTCCCGTGTGTGGTAACGCTTCTTGCCAGTAAACCTCTAGTGTATACACTCTTAGCAAATCCATATGTTAGTGTTTTTGAAACGTTGTTTTTGCTCCTCTTGACTCTTGCTTTTCTCCTCTTCCTCAGTGACCATACTAACCTGCTCCATTGCCTGCCTGCCTCCCTGCATTGCCTGCCTGCCACCAGCCTCGGCTTGCTCACCTCGTCCGCTCCTAGCCGACACCCCTATTCCACCCTTTGTTTCAATAAACACCCTTGGACTTTGACTTTGTTGTGTTCTGCTTTTGGATCCTCCAGTTTTTGAAAATCGTGACACTATTTCCCCTATAAAAACAACTGAACCCTTTGTTCAGATCATCTCAAAAGTAATTTGCATACTTTTTCAAGGAATTACATACAACAAAAACAGAACGCTCTGTCTGTCGTTGGTGAATATACAAGCCAGCTTTGTTGAACCTTGCATGTGTTTCCACTGAGTTGCCCTGGTATACCATAATGTGTTCAATCAAGCTCTTATAGTGGCTGCATGCGGTAAGAACAATATATGTGGGCCTGAGGGCCTACTGAAGATGTCAGGGATTCGTCATGCCGACATTGGCCCACTGACTCAATCGCCGCCTCTCCCTTCATCATCTCCCTGTTTCTGCTTCTGTCTTGGCATGGCTTCTCTCCTCTCTGATCCTCAATCACTTTGCTCCACACTGCCTCTTTATGCTGCTGTTGCAAAGGGTTGCAAGGGTTTCTGTTTGGTTCAAGGGTTCATGGGTGTCTGTTGTCAACGTGTCACATACACATGTAATACAGCTGGTAGCAGCATTATAGGCAGTGCAATTCTTGTACTTCTAGCTTCCCTAACAGTGAATAACAAGATAGAAAGGTGCAATAGCAATTATAATAGGGATACAATAGGAATATAAAGTAGGCTCTATATATATATATATATATATATATAAAGCTAAAAGAAGGGACCGCACACTCCTCAGGACTGATTTAGCTTTTTTATTTGATGCACAACGCGTTTCGCTTCCGCTTCCTCAGGTGCTATATGTATATGTATATATATATATATATATATATATATATATATATATATATATATATATATATATATATATATATAGTGTTTTCATTTAGGTGTTAATGTGTGCCAGCATGGACAGCTCCTGTACAGTTAACGCCATGCTGACATACAGAAACACCTAAATGAAACACACCCACAATTACAATTATTACCTGTCACAATGTCTGCTGTGAAAAGTGTGCATTCCCATTGGGAAGTGTTTTCTCTGTGGTGCACCTGACACATTTAATAATTTCATGGTTTGATAGCGTAAGCGTACTGTAGGGTGCCCGAGTCAAACTAATTTATCTAGCTTGACTACACACCTGTGTTGTGCATTGAGCTAATCGAAGCGCACAGAATAAATCACCCATCCCCACACACAGAGAGAGACAGAGCCCATGTCATGACAAGTCTTGTTCCCTTGTGGCTGACTACTGCACGGTTGCAACTGAAGAATGCCAAGCATTGTGTTGGTACTTGTGTAGCCGTACAGTGGCTCAGCTCCTCTGCCTGATGACCAAAAGCCTAATATCTCCTCTGGCAAGGGGGAATTCCCTTGCCAGGAGAGTGGTTATGATGGTTTCCCACACGGGAGACCCAGGTTTGAATTCTGGGTGTTACACTTGAAAATAAAGAATTTTGATCTAAGTTATCATCTATCCTACCTTTGAGCTTATCACACATACTGTAGATGTTTTAAACTTTTTATCAGATGCATGCATTAGTTCACTGAATGGATAATGAACAAGTCGGAGTCTAGTCGATGTCTCATGGTTTTATTTAGCAATATATCAATGTGATGTTAACCTGAGAACCGGGTTAAACGGTTTTAAGAATTTTTGTTATGGATGCTTTGATTTGATTTTGATTTAAATGTTTATGTTTACATTAAAGGTCAACCATTCCAGCCATACTGTATGCTCAACCATTTTTTAAATTAATTTATGCACTCTGTGAAGTCAGGCAAATAAATATCTGCATTAGCAGGTAGCCTATCATGTTGCTCTGTCATTTATGTTATTTGGAATCTACTTCTACAAAAAGGAAAGGATTTTATGTGGATCAATGTAACTCTAACTCTAAATTAAATGAATAATTGTCCACCATGCCGTTGTGTTACAGGTCATGATGATGATCACTCAGTTATTTGTTCCTTTTCTTTCTGAAATGTCATGCTATGCCCTTCCATGCAACTTTAAGATCCTCATGAGAATAGTGTGTGAGTGTGTGTGTGTGTGTGTGTGTGTGTGTGTGTGTGTGTGTGTGTGTGTGTGTGTGTGTGTGTGTGTGTGTGTGTGTGTGTGTGTGTGTGTGTGTGTGTGTGTGTGTGTGTGTGTGTGTGTGTGTGTGTGTGTGTGTGTGTGTGTGTGTGCGTGCGTGTGCGTGTGTGTGTTGTGAGGTGTCCTTCCTCCGAAGCTGGGTTAAAATGCAAAGCATGCAAAGCTGAAATGGCAGGTGTCGGCAGGAAGGGGCGAAAATCACACATCAGATGATGCAGTCAGCCACTCTGTGTGTGTGTGTGTGTGTGTGTGTGTGTGTGTGTGTGTGTGTGTGTGTGGGGGTGGGGGTGGGGGTGGGTGTGTGTGTGTGTGTGTGTGTGTGTGTGTGTGTGTGTGTGTGTGTGTGTGTGTGTGTGTGTGTGTGTGTGTGTGTGTGTGTGTCCTTGTAAGGGCAAAGAGGAGTATAAATCTGGAAAAGGATGACAGGTTTAGGATTAGAAACAGGTTAATATAAAGGTTAGTGTTATTTTTAGGGTCAGGGTCATTATTAGGTTAGATTAAAGTTTTAACCTGAACAAATATTTTTCAATTGAAACAATCAATCGAATGGCCCTCTGTAACAGTAATGTTAATGTATTGAGAACATAAACGTTATAGAGGATTTCAAAACTTTGCAGAGCTACAGTCTATGGTTGTATCCATCTGGAACGGCCATTGCGCAGTGGGTAGAGAGGCCGTCTTGTGATCACAAGGTCACAGTCTCCCAGCCCGCCCATGTCTGTGTCATGTCAGCATCCCTGAGAACCCCCTAACAGCTCACTCCCGAGCGCTCATCATGACCATCTGAGGTGAGATGGGAAGGATGTGCCCAAAGGAACGAGACGGTAGAGCAAAACTCAGAGAGAGAGAGCAGGGTGGAAAAAAAACGTCTATGGGCTGGAAAACATGGCCAAAACGGCTGGGAGCAGACCATGACAATCAGAGAAATGAATAAATAAAGTTGTTTATTTCCCAAGATAATGTATTAACAAATTACAAATATTTGTACAAACGCATATTTATTTCATTATTTGTCAAAAGTCTGATGCTGCATGGGGAGGAGAATTGGATGATTGTGCAGGGGGAGGGGATGATCAGTGCAGCCTGTGAACACAGGAATGACAACATAGATATGGAGTTAGAGTTAGACCATACGGGGGGGGGGGGCAGACACAGGGGGTAGAGACAGGAGGACGTGTGGCACTCGCAACATGGAGCACGAGCATCATAGCCTGTTGTCAGGGCGCCCCCAGGTCTGACGTCACGATGATGCAACAGACACCAATACAGCGGCTGTGTACGGCTTGTACAAGCCTTCTTTTTGTTGCTGTCCAGTGTATGTCTGTGTATGGTCTCTCCCTGGGTGATTATCTCAATTCCCGAATAGCAGTTGAGTCACACTGCAAAAACAAATGACACTTTGGGTCATAACCTTCAAAATAAAATCCACATTGACCTGGATTTTATTTTTGAACCGACTGTAACGTGGGATTTATTTTTACTATACTATTTTACTATTATACTATTCGAGAAGTGAGACAAGGAACCAGGGAAAGTAGTAATATTTGTGTGGTTAATAATTATTATGAACACTTTAAATAAGTACACATTGTAGCGATATTTGTCTCATGTTTTCTCACCTCAACTGAGCAGTTGACCTTCTCTTCTCAAAAGTTCAGTCACAGCTTTGCGGCATTCGCACATCAGGACGAATTCAACAGGATGCGTTTGATTAAGTCTCCTGGTTGATTTTCATATCTGCGTTCCGTTATGTGTGCAGCATTTCACTTGATGTTGTCAAATAAGATTTCA
Source organism: Gymnoscopelus braueri (assembly GCF_963280865.1). Lineage (NCBI taxonomy): Eukaryota > Metazoa > Chordata > Actinopteri > Myctophiformes > Myctophidae > Gymnoscopelus > Gymnoscopelus braueri. The sequence continues at coordinate 21,479,835 of NC_137605.1, forward strand.
GAATCTCAATCAAAGACATCGGTGTATGAAAAAATATATTGACAGGAAAAGAGTGCAAAGGAGAAAACAATGAAATCATCTGGGGCAATGGGGACCACAGGGCATAGAGGGGGCATATCAATATGGCTAAACTAACAGGGCACAGCAGTCATGGCCGTCGTGGCCGCTATGCAATTCCTGCCCTAGTCACCATGCTAGTCATTATGACCACAGCCTGTTTGTCATTGCAGGACGATGCCATTCAGATAATTCCCTCGACTCACCACTGAATTGCAATTTGTGCTGCTTCGTTCACAAACTGCACACACACCTAGTAACTTACTAGGTAAACATTGGAAACCATGCCATTGTTAAGGTCCTTACACACCGGCGAATGTGGCGAATATACGCAAAATTCGGACTCGTTCCGAATAATTAAAAGACGCTTTTTCGCTTCGCTTTTCCGCTTTTTCGCGCCATGTACGCTTCCATTGACTTTATAAGGTTTTTAAAAAAAGCGTATTATTCGCACGAAAAAATCGCCCCGGTGTGTAAGGACCTTTAGACTTTTATTTTGGAGTCAACTTGCTGTGTGTGTGTGTGTGTGTGTGTGTGTGTGTGTGTGTGTGTGTGTGTGTGTGTGTGTGTGTGTTTGTGCGTGTGCGTGTGCGTGTGCGTGTGCGTGTGCGTGCATGCCACAGAGAGAATGTTGCACCATAGTTCTGGTTGGGCTCCATACGTACTGGTAATCAGTCCAGTGCAGATTAACAAAACAGCATAAAAGGTTCTAGTTTCATCAACCTGACCCCTTTTAACAGATGGGAGACATAATATGAATTTGCATTGATGGCACTTTACTTTGTATCTGTATAGTGTGTCTGTGTGTGTGTGTGTGTGTGTGTGTGTGTGTGTGTGTGTGTGTGTGTGTGTGTGTGTGTGTGTGTGTGTGTGTGTGAGAGAGAGAGAGAGCGAGAGAGAGCGAAGGTTAATTGCTGTGTGACCATACTGAGACATTGACCTTTGACCTGTCAGAGGTCTGCCAGGGTCATCTCTGATTGGCTCTTAGAGGAGAGAAATGTATAATTAGTCTAGTACCCTTGTAAATGACCTTCATACGCACACACACACGCACACACACACACACACGCATAGTGTGCAGAACAAGTGTGAATTGTCAGGTGTCGCAGCTAGGAATGGGCAAAAATCACACATCGGATAATGCTGTCAGCCATTGTGTGTGTGTGTGTGTGTGTGTGTGTGTGTGTGTGTGTGTGTGTGTGTGTGTGTGTGTGTGTGTGTGTGTGTGTGTGTGTGTGTGTGTGTGTGTGTGTGTGTGTGTGTGTGTGTGGGGGTCTGCTTGTGCACAGTTCTGTTAGTCTTGCAGTGGAACAGCCAGCAGTGCAGATCATGTATCTTCTACACATCCGGCATGTGCTGATACCTCACTTTGTAACCACATGCACAGCATGCAGCGTTGGGCCGTACTGTGACCAACTTCTTTTCTTTTTGTCAGCTGTCTGAGGGCACTAAAAGGCACCTGAAAGAGATAGGTGACTGAACACTTTACCATGTGAATGATGCACTGGCATTCTGCTACAGGTATGTCAGACAGAGAGTACTGTGGGATGAGGGAGAGAGGTACTGTGGTAGGGAGGAGAATGAAGGGACAAGAGGACGAGACTTGACAAAGTAGACGGTGAAGGGTGGGTTGAAATGAGCAGTGGGTCGAAGCTTGGCAGGGCAAAATGGATTATGAAGGACAAACATCAGCCTGGCAACAGACTTTTTGTGATGATACGAAACGGTAAACACCTGAGATGCCTAACAGCCAAGGGCTCGACTGCATAGAAGTCTTTTCCCCCCCGGCCGCTGTTAAAGCAGTAAATGTGGACAAACAAAAACAAAAAAGGAAACCATTAAGTGTCAGTTAAACAGTCCCTATCCGTGACCACTTGTTCTTTGTTTGAGAAATGCTGCTCATGCTGTATAATATAGACGTGAAACTTGGACATTTGATTGATCCTGCTGCTTTGTACATCTGCACATGGTTGCTTTGCACATTTGGCTGAACATTGCTGTTTTGATGTTGTTGCTGTTATGTATCAGAAACTGCATAAGGAAACGCTATTAATTATGATAAGTTATTGTGCCTGTCTAAGACAAGTATTAGGGTATGGTCCTATAACTGTATATTTGTATATATTATATTTTTATTATTGACATTCTATTTACATTTTATTGCTTAATAATTATAATTTTTTCTTCGTTATATTATGTAGCACAATCTGCGGGCCAAGTCCCAACAACATTTTGCTGCTTTAGCCTACCTGTATAAGTCAGTAACAAATACAACTTCTTGAATGTTGGAAGAGAAAGATTTACAGTAGAGAAATAACGTCGCTGTCAGGCAGAAACTTTGTATCTCCATATTTCAACTGTTTATGTATTTTCGTATGTTATTGACCTATACTTCGTCATACAGTGTCACACAAAAGTAGCACATAGCCGATCTACAAGCTTGTAGATCGGGTATTTTTGAAATTTTTGAAAGGGTGGTTTATTAACCAAAACAGAGGATCAGGAATAAACATACAAACACGAGGAGACTAGGAATATATTATTAAGCTGAAAGCTGAATCATAAGGAGCTAACTAACACAGTGACTTACTTTTACAAACGAATAAGGGACTGAAAAAACAGGGGAGTATATATAGTGTAGACACACGGTTAACTGGACACAGGTGAAACTAACTGACAATCAACACAGGGAAAGGCTAGGACTAAAAGGACACAGGTGCAAGACAGAGTTAATCAGAGGACTGGTGAGACAAGACAGGAAACAGCAAACAAGGCAGACAGGAAACAATACTACAAAATAAGATACACAACATTCAGGGCAAAAGGTAACAACAGAGAAACAGAATACAATTGGAACGATACAACATAATAGTGGCCTAACAAACAGCCCTAAAGAGTCCTACACCATAAAAGGGCATTCAAGGTCTAAATAATAAGGTCAAAGTCCACGGCCCGAGGAGCGGACCGTGACAGAATCAATGACAAGTATCAGAAGAATAACTACATTGGATCAATTGGATAATTTTTTTCCATTTCCTGAAAAGTAATGGTTTTGAACATACAAGGTTTCCACAGCGATGATATGCTGGTTTAGTTCGTGCAACATGCAGGTCTTACAAAACAAAAAGCAGCTTGTTTGACCGAAATGTTGATAAATAAAACAGAAAACAAGCGTGCGAGAGTATGCAGGTTTAAGGGGATTTACTCTCAGAAAAACATTTTTTAATATGCATGTTGAGCTCTCCTCTCCCTCACGTATTCCTAGAAATATTTTCCATAAATATTATATGACTAGCTTTCCCAGACAGACACGACTGGGATGTTCATTACCAAGACAAAAAACAAAATGGAAAAAAGAAATAACAACTCTTGGAAGTATGAAGAAAGATAAAGAAAACTTTATTGTCCATTAAATTGAACATACAATGCATGGAAATTTGCCTTTGTCTAACTTCTCCCGATGAGCATGTTGGTGCCTTACATGGTTTCCCCCGCTGTCAGTGTGATAATGCTGTGTTTGAATGGTTGAATATAAAGTGGACAAATATAAATGCAGTCATTACCATTTGATATAGCCAACCATAGCTAACCATTTGAAATGAACAATTCTTCAGTTTTGTCAAGAAGAGTGCCTTGCATCTTTTCTCTTTTGATGAACTTTTGAGTTCCCTACCTTTTTTTTTTTTTTTACTTTTCTGTTTCTCTTGGAATGTGACTAAACTTCCCTCTTTGGTCATGGAAACAGTAAAGCAGCGTATAGCCTAGTTCTACCCATGTTTGTCTGATTAAATTGTTGCTTCAGGGCTGATGAGAGAGACAAGAACCACAGACGCACGGGTGTGCGTGCTTACGTGCGTGCGTGTTGGGCATTAGTTCTGTTAGCCCCATAGTGGAACAGCCAGTGGTGCAGATCATGCATCTATAATGCATGACATTCGGCCTGTGCTGATACCTCAATTTGTAGCACATGCATCTATAGCACTCGACCATCGTGTGACCCCTCTGTCAGCTGTCAGAGGGCACTGAGAGGCACGTGAGAGAGACAGAGAGGTGACTGAACACTTTTCCGCGCACGTGCTTGGTTCTGCTACATCTGAGAAGGGAATGGCCTGTGGCAGACAGAGCATCACCAGTAACCCAGGAGAGATGGAGGACTGGCATTCTGCAATGTCAGACACAAGAATCTGATTAATGTTAGACAGGGATATATGAGAGAGAGAGAGAGAGAGAGAGAGAGAGAGAGAGAGAGAGAGAGAGAGAGAGAGAGAGAGAGAGAGAGAGAGAGAGAGAGAGAGAGAGAGAGAGAGAGAGTTTGTGGAAGAGAGAGATGGTTGGTGGGTGGCGGGGGCGGTTCTCTGTGAGTAACGGGACAGAAACCGTGTCTTTGAACAAAAGCAGCTTGTTAAAGAGCAGTGTCTCCCCCTCATGTATTCCCAGAAATATTTTCTATAAATATTCCATGTCTAGCTCTCACAGACAGACACGCCTGGGATGTTCATTACAAAACAATAAAAAAGGAGGGGAAAAAAAGAAAAGAAAGAAAGAGCAACTCTTGGAATGTGCACTTGACTCTC